>NW_024533996.1:0-73347 GCF_016097555.1 Gigantopelta aegis | reverse complement strand
GAACCTCATTCTAGTTACTTTTTCAACTGATGAGATAATATCTTGGATCGTAGAGCCTTACAAACAACCAAATAATTAATTATAGTCCTATTTATTTCAACACTAGTACCTGTTTTCAGACTTTAGCATTCAAAATAAATAATTGAACAGACACTGCAATTTTCTTAAACACAATTAATAAAAAAATGGAGTACCCTTAACAAACAACCTACTGTTACAAACAAGACATTTATTATTCACACTAGAAAACAATACTTGATGCTCCTTGCTTTGTTTAAGAACTAAGTTCTGAACCAAAGGAAGTCTGTCAATATTAATAACCACCCATTAGTGTTGGTTGCAGACAGGAAGTACCTTTAAAATTTTTTGTGCCACAATTTAGAGCACAAAAGCTTACCTTTCCTCGACTTCGTAAAAGATATCATCGATAATTCTAATTTTATAAGAGTCTGAGAATAGCTCATCGCCTGTCAGAAAGACAAAATGATGCGTATACTGGTATATTGGTATATGATTTACCGGTAAAGAGATCCTTATAGATATCATATTGACAGAATAAGCGAATTTAGATGAAGTAAAATGCCGGCCAGCGGAGCTTTCTTGTAACTTTCTTGTATAGTGATCTATATAACCTTTCCTCGTGGGTGTTGTGCAATTTGCGCATGCGCAAAGCTGTTGACCACGTGCTCACTGCAGGATGTCTTGGAAGGTTAGTCTAATAGCACAAGATAGATACCCAAGAAGAGGACGTGTTCTGTATAGCCAGTGACAATCAAGCCCTCCAAGATTATTATATGGAACAACAATAAATTTTAAAGTCTGGAAAAGAGATGGCACTTTAGAACAAAGCATTGATACACCGATGAAGGAGATGTGACTTGTATCTGTGTTTCCAAGTCAAAAATTGCAGTATCAGTGACAACTTCAGTACTACTCTATGATCCTAATAAATTAACAACTTTAATTGAACATGTACATACAAAAGGATGAACTCAACCAAATATCCATCAATGAGTCAGGAAACTTCTTACTTGCCTGCGATGATACAGGTGAGATACAATACTAGATATTAGTACTTCTAAACCACAAACTCTATAAGACATGTCGCAAACATGATAACATCTGTTCGTCCAGTGACATTTCATCCACACAGAATTGGTGACTGGATATCTGGTGGCTAGACTGTAAGGTGATATTATGGGACTATTCCCGTTGGGCGACCATACACCATATTAAACCTTAAGAAGCACTTGCTGTGAACTCAGGTGCCTCTGCTACTGATTAATCCACCTATGGTACATTCATTATGTACTATTGGTCAGACACCTTTTGTGGTTCTTGGGCGTAGGTAATGGAGCTATTACATTGTGTAATACTAACAGGAGCAATTGGAGCTAGTATCAACTAGAGAGTTTTTCATCCATAGTATTGCCTGTATTACATGTTATGAAAACTAAGTTAGCTCCTGAAGTTGCTTCAAGAAGTGATCAACCACTTGTAGGAGCCAGCAATGTGGAAGAGGTTACTTTTTTACATTGTAGTATCAGGAGGTAATGATGGCAAGATCATTTGGTCAGGTGTGACTGAAAAGACTACTCCTGTATCTACTGATAAAGTCAAGTCGAGTTCAAAGAAATCTAAACCCCACCCACTCCTCTGTTATGTACGAGATACTAGAGTCGCTTTAGCAATTATGATCATGGATCTAAAGTGAATTGGATCACAATATTAGACAGTGGAATGATAAACATGTAGTAGTTGTAGCTGATACAGAACATCTGTTTATTACCTTATATTCAATTGAGCAGTAAAGATTTAGTATAATATTTGATGAGTTACAGGAGCCAGCATAGGAATGTCATGGTCTTTGTTGTCACACTTTGTCTGAAGCAATTGAATTTTAAATAAAATAATTTTTGTACTTAAAAAATAAATTTAGTCATAAATGAAGTCAACATTTTATCACTCCTGAAGGATTTTAATATGACCTTGCTGTTACATTTACTATTGATGCAGTTACTAAATGAGTTATATGTGTGTGTACCTTAATTATAATGTGACACATTTATCTGAACATCAGTAACTACAAATTTATTACACCTCTCACGTTGAATTTAAAGGCATTGATGGTACAACTGTTGGTGATGATGGTACAGCCTTTGGTGATGGAGGTACCACCTTTGGCGATGAAGGAACTATCTTTACCAAAGGAGCTGAAGGTGCCGATAGAACAAGGTCACCTAACTGGTAATGACACAGCCACACAAATTATCATGAAAACACGTACCTCATGTTGAGAGAGACAAGCAATGATCTGTCGATCTTCATCCGAATAATACTTAAGCGAGATTGACTCTAGCGCTTGATATGTATTAAGGACCATTAGCCTAGAGAGCAATTTAAAGACAACATTAATGACAAATTTATAATATAGGCTAAGAGTATAAATAGACAATCTGATGTTGTATTAAAATGAACCAACTATTATCAGTGTCACCTTATTGGTCTAAAAAAGGATGTGTTCTGTTTCTCATTAGATAAGTACAGTGTCAAACTTTGTCTAATAAGTGGAATGTGAGTTTTAATAATCTATTAGTTGAGTCACTGTTGTATGAACATCCTCTATAAAAAGAAGAGAAATCAATACAATATAAATACTACTAATATCATTAACAGTTTGATATCTCTTTATAAGTAATGACACTAACTGATGACTATATAACAATACACATGGACACAGTATATATATATCTTGTGTGTGGTGTGTGTCTATATAACCTGACTGGCATTAGCAAAAGGTTGATGTTGTATAAATTTGCTATATCACGTCCTTCTTTGCCGCAAGTTCAATGATAACATCAAATTTTCCCAATAACATTTTCAATGGATGTATCAGTTGAGCTGAAGCATGAGAAATGAACATTTCACATGCTTGTTTTAGCTTCATATCTACTCCTGAGAGAGAGAGAGAGAGAGAGAGACAGAGACAGAGAGAGAAATAACAACAATTGACTCTCTCAGTACTTACTTTTTTAGAGTTTAGTTGTGTCTCAATTAAACTCTGGAAATCCTTCGAAAGAAACTCTAAAAAGCATTATTGCTACTCAAAGAAAACATACGTGATCGTTTCTTCAATATTAAATGCAGCAGCTAAAAAACAATAAATGAAAAACATTGAAAAAACAGGATCATAAAAGTAGCACTACTTTAGTTTTGGTGAAGTCAAGGTAGACTTCCTTGACAGAAAAATTAACATTAAAAGCAGCAATTGCTCTCTAAATTAGCAAATGCTTAATAAGAAAAAGCTCAGAATCGATATCACCCTGAAAATGCCACAGTTACATGTACAATTTGTGACTAAGGAATCTACTCTACCTTTTTAGCATGAATAGCATTAGATGCCGCTAGTAATGACTTGACACATTCACTCAATGCTTCTTGTGCCAAACCCTCAAATACTGCACGCTAATGAACACATTGGCAATCTTATTGGAGATAATCTGTAAACTCACATCAAGACAACGATAAAGTTTAGACAAACACATCAATGTCCTTCTCACTGTGGGGTACCACATGGCATGGAGCTCATTGAGGCCACGCCCCCTATGTCTGCGTCCATTGAGAATGTAGAACTGTATCAGGAGTTGTAGCCTCACTCTTGTTTTAAAAATAACAAAAAGAAGTTCATTGGTACTCATTAACACACCTCTGTTCACTAGCATCAAAGACTGAATCTGAATCTGAAAAAACCTCAGACCATGTGATGTAGCTTGAGCTTCAGCCTTTATTATAATAAGTATAATCATAGTATAGTGTAATACTTACAGCTACTATTAACTTGTCAGGATAAGCTAAGTCACCAGGTGCGGTTTATAACCTCGTATATCAGTTTGTATAAAACGCTAGAGAAACAAAATACACAATAGCCTAGCACAGAATGACTTCAATACACAAGTGACAGTATCATACAAAAGTTCTTATAAAAGCTACTCAAATGTTGAGTTAAATCGTGGACTTACCTGTGTTCTGAACACAAGCCTTGTGAATATCACTCAAAAGAGCTTTAATAATGAGACCAAACCTTGACAGTTGTTCTCCTAGGATACATATATTACATACAATATATTATAATATATACCTTTAGGCTCAATAACTTCTTCAATCATCTCAACCTAAAGGGAACAAAAGGTTTACTAATGTTCCACTTTACTCCATCACCTCTCCATTTCTTCATATGCACAATATTAATACTATGATTACTATATTTAAATATTATGTACCTTGAGGACAGTACAAAGGTCAGTAGTGTCTCCAAGTGATTAATGTGAATTACAACAGGACGTAATGCATCATACATCTGATAACTAAGAGTCTCTATTAGATCACTATAGGAATGATGATAAGAGAATAGGAATGAGGATGTGAGAATAAGAACTATGGCAATAGAAAGGAATAGGAATGAGGGTAAGAGAATGAGAACGAAAATAGAAATGAGGATTTAAAAAATGAGAAAGAGAATAAGAGAATAGGATTAGGAACGAGGACACAGGAATGAAAATTACTTCAATTCATTGCTGGAATTACTAAAGAAATGATGATATAATTGATACTCATCTAAACACACACGAGATACCAAATTACATACTGCTCTTACCTACAAAGATATTGAATACATTAGACAAGTATAAGATCAGTACTTACTAAAGTACAATATTCTGATTTATGATGTGTTGTTAACTCTTCTAATGAGACTACTAAAGAGGGAGATACAGTAGTTTACGTTGACTGACATAACATTGAAGACAATCATGAAGAATAGTAGAATATCTATTATGAGAGAGAGAGAGAGAGGGGGGGGGAGAGAACAGTTGTGCATTATACTGTAATGGTATACATACTCTGATATTTTTTCTGCTCTGCTCTCTACTTCATTCATCAAAGGCTTGATATATAAACACATAAATATACAAATGAATATGACCATTAAATGAATACCTTTATTTTAGGAGCACAAGCTCTAAATTTGCCATAATATGAGAATAGTTTTGCTTCAGAGACCACCTCTATACTGTGAGTTGGGTTGCTAAGAAAGGAAAGATTACTAGTCAATTGAATGGGAGAACAAACAAACAAACACAATGAAAGCAAGGAAATATGGAGAGAAGGATACATGTGTATGTCACACCTGTTGTTTCAGGACATTTTGAGTAGTGGATTTAAGTGTCTGTGTAATCTTGTTGTTTTATAGAAGCTAATGCTCTTGAGAGTTGTTGTCTGTAGCGAGCTAAATATATGAGGGACTCCTTGTAATGTGGCTGAGGGAAGAGAGGATATATCAGTGCTATGGTATCCAATGATACACATAGTGTCATAGTATCTGTGGTGCTCAATCACACTATACAAGCACCATTGGGCATCAATTCAATATAATTCACTCAATACTTACATGAGTATCAATAAAGGAAATACACTCATCCAGTCGAGCTAACAAAACAGGGAAGGTATCAGACGAGATCGAAAATGAAGGGGCATTTAGTTTTTGACCCAATTGCTCTAATTCTGTAAAGTAAGCCAACCTACTCGAAATACCTTCAGCAACTTGAGCTAAATGATTCTACAATAAATAAATGAACATAAGGTTAAACAAATGATGAAACACAATACCTGTTCTTGAACTAGTTGTTCACATGCATCATGTAATGCTTGAGTTTTGAGAGACAAAATGATGTTTTTTCAGTCATAACGCTCAAAGCATCAGTGATATTGTCAGCTGTTGTACCATCTCTTCACATTGACTGCAATAATGATGAAGATGACTGCAATAGTCCCTGGGAAGATAGAGATTCGAAATATTGTATGTTGGCAATTAAATTTAATTAATAGGGAGTTACTCCTTACCTGTAGACTTTATCCTTATCTGCCGATATCTCATTATCCATTTCATCAAACCATGAAAGCAACTGAGAGAGAGAGAGAGAGAGAGAGAGAGAGAAGAGAGTGAGTGCCTTGTTTTTTTGCTTTATCCAACCTACATCTTGTGTCGTTTTAATTTCTTGTATTTTCTCTTCAATTTCTGATGGCTCTGTGTCATCAACATATCTTTTGTTTGGTACTTCACCAGATGGTAACTAGGAATATAATATACGTATCAATAAATATAAATGCATTAATATATGAAACTTAGATATCAAGTATACATTTAATAGATCATTACATTTATTTCATTATGTACCTCAGGTGGGAGTGGTCTCTGTGCCGCAATTGTGCCCAATCCATAAAACCCTGCTTTTCACTGTCACTCAAAGGTGCCAAAGACCCTCCATAGACTAAGACGATCCCTGATAGACTTGGATTGTAACTGTCCCATCTTCTCAGCACACATGGTAAGGTGTGCGTTAAATAGAAAACTAGCTTCTAGTTTTTAACCTTTTAGACTCTAATCTCTTCAAATTCTTGATCAGTGGAATTTTAGAAAAAAAGCAGCAGTCAAAATGAAGTAAGCAATTATTATCTATAGATTTGCTTAATAGCACAATTTCTGACTGTATCACAGAGAGGTTAATATATATGGCAGACCATTATACTAATAATACTATATATGGTAACTAATGTCTTACAATATGAACACATATGTACATGTATGTTTTAGCTGTGAAAATGTAAGCATCTTTTACAAAAATGATATCTTGTTCCAATTATACAGTAATATGAAATCCATTCGTGACATTACTCAAGAAGAGTTAAAATTAGGTATTCAAGGTAGTGCTTCCTGGCATCATCAATACAGGAAGAGTGCATATGTATTTTTAGGTTAGACTATGATAATGTATTATATAATAACAATTACATCATTACTTGTACTATAAATAGTAACATCCATTTATTCTCTTACATCAGGTGGTTTAGATTATAACTTGACTGAAGGAGATATTTTGTCTGTCTTCTCACAGTAAGTATTTTAATAATTATTTTAATAATGCAATACTCATATTTTAGCATTATTTTCTTTTGTTTTTAAGATACGGTGAAATTGTCAATATTAATTTGGTAAGAGATAAGAAAACAGGAAAATCAAAAAGGATTTTGTTTTATTGGTTATCACTAGTACAGGTCTGAGACTGAGAGATGGAGCCCTTTATAAGGGAATGTATACAGCTCTCTAAAAAGGAGTACAGACTATTGTACTGTGAGCAGCTGCACATGTAGTGATCCAGTGACGAGCCTAAATATTAATAGCATTGGTATAAGTGTTACTATATATAGTAAACAGAATAGTCTACCTCAGTCCATGATGATGTACCATAGAGTAAACACTCAGTTTCTCTAAAACATCCAAGAGTTTGAAATATTTCTGAAAAATCCAGAATCTACAAAAATGTATAAAATTAAATTTATTTTCAATTAATGAACAAAACAAACCATCCATCTATCAATTCATTGCTGTCCATCTATTCTGGATCATCCATCCATCTATCAGTTCATGTCATTCATCCATCCATCCATCTATCCTTACTGGATCTCCTAGTTTACATACAGTAGACAGAAGAAAAACATTGTGTAGCTGTTCTATGTGTATTCTAATGAGTTAAACAAACAACTCATTACAAGAGATCTATACAAGTGACAATAGTTGAAGGACTCCAGTGGTCTAACCTGATAGCTGATAAAGCCTCTGATTTTATGAAGGGAGTGGTTATATCCAGCTGTATACAAGATATAGCATATGATATAAATATACCATTGGTATATCAGGGAGTTTCTTTGAGTAACACGATGATAAAAAGTATGACAGAAATGAACCTATTAATATAAAGAGTTGTACATTAAAACTATGGAAGAATAAAAGGATAGATGGATGGATGGATGGAGATTATTAACTTTGCATTTTTATATTTTCTATTAATAAAATTGTACATAAGCCATTTAGACATATTGCTGTGTTACATGTAGTTAAATCTACTGCTACTATAATATAGTATATATATATCTCAAGTGTCAGTATATAGTAAGATCTTTTGAGTTTGAAGGTGACTAAAATTGAGAAGTTTCTCTGACCTATATTGATCTCATGCAATTTGTTAATATTTTGTGAGAGTACTGAAACTTTAAAAAAAACAATAAATAAGTTAAATAAATAGAATTTACTTTTAATTTAATGATTAAAAGCCAAAATAAAATAAAGACATAAAAAGAACATGATTAAAATAATTGATTGGAGAATGAACAGTCAAACATCAAATTTCTAACATATAAATCATTATCTTGTTCATCCATTGATCAACCACAGTTACATAACATCCATATATAATGAGACTTCTTTTGACACTTCCTCTCCATATTCTGTTCTTAGCACATTCTATGATAAAGTAATTGAGTGTAGTGGAAGCACTAAAAAGAAATCAAACTGTCTCAATAGGTGAAGATCTCAAAGGAGAGAGAGAGAGAGAGAGAGTTCAGTCAAGGAAGATCACGTTAGCTAGGCGGGAAAATATCATCAGCACGCGCCTAACGAGGAGCAGAAAACGTGTGACCACCACATTATGGCGGGAACATATTACCAGTGCACGGGCAGCAGAACATTTTAGTTTTTAATTAATTATGTTTAAAAAATTTAGTAAAATAATATGTAAAAAAACATTAAGATAATTTGATACAAGCTAAATAATTAATAAAGTTAGTTTATCTTGTAAAACTAAACGAATAATTAATAACAATAAAGACAAAAAATTGGAATAATGTTTAATTCAGTATCATTGTAGTTGAAAAAATGCAATTCTAAACTGCTTTCAGTTTCCATGAAACAAGTTCAAAGTTAAGTAAAATCTATGATTCACATTTGACAAATTTTAGAATAAAAAACGTTTTTTAGAACTTCAATAGAATAAATTTAAAAATTATATTAATAAAAAATTATAACAAAAAAGAAAAAAAATATCACAATAAAAAAGAAAATAAAAAAGACTGTCTTTAACTAATAGTTAAAGAGTCCCCAAGAATCCTCCAGCCAGTCCACCAAGTAGAGAACATAGGGAAGAAAGAGAAAGTTATCTGTAACAACTGGATTACTAAAGAATGGATGGATGGATGGATAGAGAGATAGCTCACCTTTCAAAAGTGCTGCTCCTGCAGGGAAAGAAAAAAGTAGTAATAACTGAACTGGTAGCGGAAATGAATGGATGGATGGAAGTGAAGAGAGACAGAGGAAGTGAAAAAGGACCACCAACCTAACACACACACACACAGCACCCTACAAGATCAGAGGTCTCCCCCGCCACCTGGCGGCCCTCGGATTTAAAAAAATTTTTTTTTGGCCACCAGGTGGCAGGGGGAGATATGATTTGTAGGGATTGTATGAGTGTGTGTATGGTTGTACATAGGCTAGATAGCCCAAAATAAAAAAAATAAAAATAAAAGAAGAGGAAAGAAGGCCGGAAGGAAGACAGGAAAGAGTCCAATGAGCAGGAGAGCAACTCATCTTTTACATCAAGAGAACATCAGAACAGTCAAGAACATCAGAGAACATCAGAGCAGTCAAGAACATCAGAGAACATCAAAGAACATCAGAACAGTCAAGAGAAACATCACAACAGTCAAGAACATCAGAACAGTCGAGAGAACATCAGAGAAGCACAGTCAAGAACATCAGCCAACCACTTCCAAGTTGAGTCCTATAGAAATGAAGAGGGAGGAAAAAAAAACTTTACACACATCAAAAAAAATTAAAAATTAAAAAAAAAGATAAAATAAAGAAACAAATAAGGATGACATAACTGAAATGAAAAGATGAAGCGAGTCGATCCAACGAAGTGACGAGATAATCCAACGATGAGGCGAGTCGATCCAACGAAGTGACGAGATGATCCAGCGACGAGGCGAGTCGATCCAACGAAGTTACGAGATGATCCAGCGACGAGGCGAGTCGTAGAGAACATAGAGGTATGAAAAAGGAGTCGCTTTTATGTTATCAAGAGATCTCTGTCACACTTCAATTTGACAATAGCAGTCACCAGGAAACTTGTGACAGAATTGGCGGGAAACATAACACGCGTGACCAACATTAAATTGATTTTTAATTAATCTAATTAACAAATAATTAAAGTTTTCAAAATACATAAAATATTATAGTAATTACTATTCTACAACTTGTTACTGAAAAGAAATACATTTGTAAATTAATGTCTATAGTATAGTGTAATACTTACAGCTACTATTAACTTGTCAGGATAAGCTAAGTCACCAGGCGCTGGTTTATAACCTCGTATATCAGTTTGTATAAAACGCTAGAGAAACAAAATACAACAATAGCCTAGCACAGAATGACTTCCATACACAAGTGACAGTATCATACAAAAGTTCTATATAAAAGCTACTCAAATGTTGAGTTAAATCGTGGACTCACCTGTGTTCTGAACACAAGTCTCTGTTGAATATCACTCAAAAGAGCTTTAATAATGAGACCAAACCTTGACAGTTGTTCTCCTAGGATACATATATTACATACAATATTATAATATATACCTTTAGGCTCAATAACTTCTTCAATCATCTCAACCTAAAGGGAACAAAAGGTTTTACTAATGTTCCACTTTACTCCATCATCTCTCCATTATTCATATGCACAATATTAATACTATGATTATTATACTAACATTGAAGACAATCATGAAGAATAGTAGAATATCTATTAATGAGAGAGAGAGGGGGGGGGAGTACAGTTGTGCATTATACTGTAATGGTATACATACTCTGATATTTTTCTGCTCTGCTCTCTACTTCATTCATCAAAGGCTTGATATATAACACATAAATATACAAATAAATATGACCATTAAATGAATACCTTTATTTTAGGAGCACAAGCTCTAAATTTGCCATAATATTGAGAATAGTTTGCTTCAGAGACACCTCTATACTGTGAGTTGGGTTGCTAAGAAAGGAAAGATTACTAGTCAATTGAATGGGAGAACAAACAAAACAAACAATGAAAGCAAGGAAATATGGAGAGAAGGATACATGTGTATGTCACACCTGTTGTTTCAGGACATTTTGAGTAGTGGATTTAAGTGTCTGTGTAACTTGTTGTTTTATAGAAGCTAATGCTCTTGAGAGTTGTTGTCTGTAGCGAGCTAAATATATGAGGGACTCCTTGTAATGTGGCTGAGGAGAGAGGGATATATCAGTGCTATGGTATCCAATGATACACATAGTGTCATAGTATAAGTGGTGCTTAATCAGACTATACAAGCACCATTGGACATTAATTCAATATAATTCACTCAATACTTACATGAGTATCAATAAATGAAATACACTCATCCGGTCGAGCTAACAAAACAGGGAAGGTATCAGATGAGATCGAAAATGAAGGGGCATTTAGTTTTTGACCCATTGCTCTAATTCTGTAAAGTAAGCCAACCTACTCGAAATACCTTCCGCAACTTGAGCTAAATGATTCTACAATAAATAAATGAACATAAGGTTAAACAAATGATGAAACACAATACTGTTCTTGAACTAGTTGTTCACATGTGCATCATGTAATGCTTGAGTTTTCTGAGAGACAAATGATGTTTTTCAGTCATATCGCTCAAAGCATCCAGTGATATTGTCAGCTGTTGTACCATCTCTTCACATTGACTGCAATAATGATGAAGATGACTGCAATAGTCCTGGGAAGATAGAGATTGAAAATATTGTATGTTGGCAATTAAAATTTAATTAATAGGGAGTTACTCTTTGAAACTCCTTACCTGTATACTTTATCTTTATCTGCCGATTATCTCATTATCCATTTCATCAACCCATAAAAGCAAACTGAGAGAGAGAGAAAAGAGAGAGAGAGATGGAGAGAGAGAGAGAGAGAGAGAGAGAGTGCCTTGTTTTTTGCTTTATCCAACCTACATCTTGTGTCGTTTTAATTTCTTGTATTTTCTCTCTTCAATTTCTGATGGCTCTGTGTCATTAAACATATCTTTTGTTTGGTACTTCACCAGATGGTAAACTAGGAAATAAATATACGTATCAATAAATATAAATGCATTAATATATGAAACTTAGATATCAAGTATACATTTAATAGATCATTACATTTATTTTCATTATGTACTTCAGGTGGGAGTGGTCTCTGTGCCGCAATTGCGCCCAATTCCATAAAAACCCTGCTTTTCACTGTCACTCAAAGGTGCCAAAGACCCCTCCCATAGACTAAGACGATCCCTGATAGACTTGGATTGTAACTTGTCCATCTTCTCAGCACACATGGTAAGGTGTTCTGGCGTTAAATAGAAAACTAGATTCTAGTTTTTAACCTTTTAGACTCTAATCTCTTCAATTCTTGATCAGTGGAATTTTAGAAAAAAAGCAGCAGTCAAAATGAAGTAAGCAATTATTATCTATAGATTTACTTAATAGCACAATTTCTGACTGTATCACAGAGAGGTTAATATATATGGCAGGACCATTATACTATATATGGTAACTAATGTCTTACAATATGAACACATGTGTACATGTTATGTTTAGCTGTGAAAAAATGTAAGCATCTTTTACAAAAATGATATCTTGTTCCAATTATACAGTAATATGAAATCCATTCATGACATTACTCAAGAAGAGTTAAAATTAGGTATTCAAGGGTAGTGCTTCCTGGCATCATCAATACAGGAAGAGTGCATATGTATTTTTAGGTTAGACTATGATAATGTATTATATAATAACAATTACATCATTACTTGTACTATAATAGTAACATCCATTTATTCTCTTACATCAGGTGGTTTAGATTATAACTTGACTGAAGGAATATATTTTGTCTGTCTTCTCACAGTAAGTATTTTAATATTGATTTAATAATGCAATACTCATATTTTAGCATTATTTTCTTTGTTTTAAGATACGGTGAAAATTGTCAATATTAATTTGGTAAGAGATAAGAAAAACAGGGAAATCAAAAGGATTTTGTTTTATTGGTTACGAAGACCAAAGAAGCACTGTTTTTAGCTGTTGATAATTTTAATGGAATTAAGGTAAGCATATCCATTAAAGGAATATAGTGTATTCACAAAAAATACTATATTGTTGAAGTTAATAGATAGTTAATATGACTGTAGAATATAGAGTGTAAGTTTTTGAATGTTTATGCAACTTCTAAAATAAAAACTAGTTGTTTTATTTTAGTTATGTGGCCGAACAATATGGTGTTGATCATGTACAACAGTATCGACGTCCAAAAGATGAACATGGAAATGAAATTATTGAGAAGGGTTGTGCTCCTAAAAACACCACAACACCTTCTCCTTCACCTGAACCTTCGAATGAATCAAAAGCAAAAAAGAAATCAAAGAAAACCAAAAAAAGAGAAAAAGAAGAAGAAAAAGAAATCAAAAGAGCAACTACCAGAAGAACTCAAAGATAGTTCTAATGATGATGACAAACAAAATGAAAGCATCAAAGATGGAGATAGAAAGAGATCAGATGCCCATCACCAACATGGTGAGAGAGAGAGTACTGACAGTACCAAAATATTCTTTATATTCTATAGATCATCCATCCCACAGAAGACTGTCATCTTCTAGTCCACCACCAAGTCAACAACATGACAAAAAATTATATATAGCAAGAAGCAGAAGCAGAAGTCACAGTCCTGTACTACTAAGGAACAAAGTAACAAAAGAAAATTAGAGCCAGAAGTCCATTGCTTAGACAAAAGAGTAATAGCCATAGCCCAGTACGAGAAAAAAGAGAGAGGAGTGTTGACGATAGTCCAATAGAGAAGGGACATGGAAATGATAGTTCAATCAGGAGAGATAGAGGTCACAGCCCAGTGAGGAAAAGACATGGAGATTATAGCCCAGCCAAAAAAATGCATAGAGATCGAAGTCCAATCAAGGAAAGGCGTGGAGACAGAAGCCCAGTTAGAGAAAGAAGAAATGAGAAAAGAAGCAATAGAAGTAGAAGTCCAAGGAGAAGGAGAGAAAGGAGTCATAGCAGAGAGAGAAATCAAAGATAGCATCATCATTGGTTTTGATGTACTATTATGCTATAAAAATAACATTTTCATGATTACATTATAATATTGGTTTTCACTCGGATCAGTATCGCCTGTTATCTCTTTCCCTTTGGTCACGCTCAAAGAACATAAAATCCTATTAAATAAAGATAATAGTATGATTCATTCATAATATTATACTTACAATGAGGAATGTAGCAGCCAATAGGACAGCCTTCACTTTAACATCCAAATCCATTGGAACTACAGATCACAAGAGTATACTATCTAATTGTCATAAATACTAACATTGTACACCGAAGTTATCTGCAGAAGTGAAGACCTCTTTTACTAAACCAGACCATCTTTTACTTATCTTCCCCACCCACCTCATTTCCATTAGCTGATAATACCTAATGTAATTGACAGTAATCTCTTACTGCATTTTACATATAACTGCATTATTTAGTTATAACAATTTTATTCTTAATATATTCATGTCTTTACAATAATGACTGATGCTTTTGTTGACGCACCTCAAAATTAATGTTACAGCAAATTGACAAGTAAAGAAGGTCCCTTTATTTTAAGTACTGTTTCACCATCAGCATTTTTAAGAGAAAACCAAGGAAAGAATACAGATGATACTACAGTCCTAGAGAATACATACAAGGTCCCATGATAGCATTGCTTGCCTCATACCCAATCCTTGCATGGGTATGAGGCTATCATACTCTTACTTGTTCAACATAACCAATGATAGTACCAGGAGGTGATTGAACTTCCATTTTTTGAAGACAGCAGAAACAAAGACAAGAGGTACAACGTAAAAAACGTTCCACATGAATCACTTCTCTTTGGTTGTTGTCAATGATGGCCATTGAGAATGGTCGTCTTGGACCACAACATTGACGAACACAACAATTAGAATCTGTAAGAATAGCATAGTGTGATAAAGTGTAAATATCTTAAGAATTGCTATCTATCCTACCTTCTGCTGCAAAATAGACATCTTGTCCAAGAGAGTTTCGTATTTTGTACTTGTTCTGACCCCTCCCAGAGATGTAAGCACTTGTAAACATAGTGAAATATTATCTCAGTACAACGTCTAACTTACCTTGAAAATAACTCAATTTGTTGGTTTTATTAAAAGTTGGTCAACATAAAGAAGATACTCTAATCCAGGTGGATAACCAGAGGGTATTGGAGCTTGAGATCTCACAGGATGTCCTTGACCTGAACTGGGAGGAATTGGAGGATAAAGTCCTGAGCCTGAGCAGGGACATGGGCTGCTGGATTTTGAGAAACTTGAGGTACTGGTACTGAGGTTTGTGCTGAAGGTACAGGAGCTACTGGTGCTTGTGAAGTATCTTTGGGCTTTCAGGAGCTAGAATAGTGTTAGATATATTCTCATCTGTTGTTTGTCATACTATATAATTACCTGCCATAATCAAGACTGTACTGCTGAGAAAGAAAGTAACTGTCAGTACTGTCACACAACCAATTGCTTTTGTCAAACTTCCTTTATCGGGCTATGTGGGAAGTCACTCTGAATGGATTTAAACTCCCAAAATGATCTCACATATTGAGGTTTATAATAACTAAAGTAATTTCTTTTCTTTTGACCCTATTTATAGGTGTTTTCACCTGGAATTTATCTCAATTCAAAATATTATGATGATCCTACAACATTCTCTCTACCTGCTGGGTTTGAGTTGAAATTAGGGCTGTTTATTATTCCATACATGTGACAAGGTTCCTGCACAATCAAGAAAGAAATAAGAAATAATTGAAGTTTCACACTTAATGAATTGCAGACAAAGAGGCCTAGGACCACAATCTCGGTTAGCTGCTCTTTACAAATTAATGATTAATGAAGTCCAGTTCAAGAGCAGAGAAATAGAATAGTTTCAGAAATACAATCAAAGAAGGAGATAAAAGTTGTGCTAACAAAAGAGGTTATAAAAAATAAAGTTTTATGAGTATATGTCTGTTTTCATTATATTATATCTGTCCACATGTGCTACGTTCAAAAAGCTATATGGTAAACACAGCTTCACTCAAATTACAATCATAAATACACATTTAAGGTAAATAATGCAACCCCTCAGCCATTCGTCCATCTCACTACTACATGCACAGGTATATTACAGTACATGTACTAGAGTCTACCTTCCTAAGAGTTACACTTAGAACTGTGATAAGTAAGTATGTACAATGGAAGATGTATTATATTATTTTAGGGTATTAACTCAATGTATATATTCATAGCTGTACACTCTAGTAAATTATAGGCACATTTACTATGATGTACACATAACTGAAGATTAGTTTAACTGCCATGTTTATCACTACATTGATTCCACATCACCACATCATTTCCATATCTTTTCTCCTTACAACATTGTTATATTCCTCACTTTTTCCCTTGTTCTCACTTCTTGCACAATCCATTTCCTTGCGTAATTAGATAACCAGTGCATGCCTTTTTATACCCATACCAACAGTACAATAATATACAGAAATAATAAATGGCATATTGTTATGCAATATAATAAATATAATGATAATTGTTTAATCAGTTACGAGTAACCCAATTGTCTAATTTATAACAATGGTCATGTGACTGCATAATATATAAGTGAACTACTTTCCCTATCCCAGTCATTATAAGAGTGCTTGCAGAGATGTCTAGCAATGAAGTAGAATGCAAGATACTTGACCACAAATCAAATTACTATGAAGAAAGTGTCAAAAATCCAAATTATCCTACTGGCATAAAAGTCCCTATTCTCCCTAAATTTGAGTTAAAGCCTGGTAAAGCTACTGGTAAGTGGATGTGATCAGTCTGAACACACATGTATATAGACCAATTAATTAAGTATATTTTTCATTGTAGTCCCTCCTGTCAACATCCTGCTCACAAGTGTAGCTTAATTGTGGCCAAGTAGTATTTTCTCAAAGCTTCTAGTTGATAGTGATAAATAAAAGTTGAGAATGAAATTAATAATCACATGTCTTGTAATTAAGTTTTTTCAATGTATGGTAGGATTGCTAGCTCGTAATTATGTCCTGCCATTTAAAATTGTGGTTATCTTGCAATCACTTTTAAGTAGTAGAAGGAGCATTGAACTACTGCAAGTTATTTCTCATATTAGCAATAATAGTATCAGCACCTACTTGTAAAAACCATGTGATTTGTAGTATATCAAATGCAAAAGGTTCTCCTTAAGCTTGATCTGTGCAGAAGTACATGTAACAAAATGGAAGTTCGATGCTCCTTGTACTTCTATATATGCTTCTGACAGCACCATTGTTACGTTTCTTTCTCCTTCTCATCCTACTTCTCACCCTATAACATCAATTCCTACTTCTCACTACATATATTATTACTTCTCACCATGTTAATTCCTCAATCTTTCCTCCTCAATACATAAAGTTGTATTGTTTTCTATATCTCACATTGTCACCAACCTTACTAAATTGCTTCCATCTCAGCTCTCACTTGTTCTTCATAGTTTTATTAATTACCTCTTCTTTAACATTTTATATGATGGAAATGGACAATATATCTCTTACAATAGATATTATTCTATAATATGTGTGTGTGTATTTATATTATATATATACTGTATATATATATATATATATATATATATATATATATTATATATATTATATATATATATATATATATATATAATATATATATACAAATACATCTACATATATATGTATAGTATATATATATGTATATATATATATATATATATATGATATATATATATGTATATATATATATATATATATATATATTATATATATAATATATATATACATATACATATATATATATATTCTATATATACATATAAATTATACATGTATATACAATAAGATATATATGTTATGTACATATACATCTATATATACATGTACATATATATGTATATATACTACATACATGTATATATATAGAACTAGATAGATACATATATATATATATAGATAGATAGATAGATAGATACATACATACATACATACATACATACTATACATACATACATAACATACACACACACACATATATATATATAATACATATATATGTATAGTTATTGTATATATATACGTGTGTGTGTTCTAGATCAAAAGCAATTAAATGCTGGCAAACATTTGCATTTATGATAATTGAAATTAATTTATCTCTTATAGATGGGAAATATTACTATTGGGTTCGTATTGTCACTGGATCACACTATGGTCTGGAGGCAGTGCTGAATATGTGTATATTAAACTCAGTGGGCAATAAATACTCTAAAATGATTCATGTTGGCTACTATGATTGGTGGTTTTGTAGGCTTTTTTAAGAGCTATTTTAAACAGAGTTCATACGATGATTTACTCATTGAAAGCAGTGAAGAATTGGATGTGGAAGTGGGTAACTGTTGGTTATCATCATTGGCTGTGGCCTTCGCAACTAGCACATGACTGGCTCGTCAATTTTATACAGGTCTTTGATTTGCAAAAAATACAAGATCCAAAACATTTTCCGTGCTACCATTGGATAGGCAACCCTACTATTGAAGCCTCTTGTACTGCATCAACAAGTAAGAACATGTATAGTAGACTTCATTATTATTGTGTTGTTTTACATAGCTCTTATGAAGGATGTACCTCTAACCCAATCTTAGTCAAACATCGACAAGATCAAGTTTCTAAGAGAAAGGAGATATATAAATGGTTAATTATCCTATTACTGGATATCCCTCTTCATTTGATGATGTAAGTGCTAAGCTACCACCAGATCAAGAGTTTGGGACTAAAAAAAGCAGTGGATTTTTATGGAGATGCATTTGTGGGTTTGAGTGTTTCTGCCAAACCAATTTTATTTCAAAATTATTACGACTATTTCGTGGGAATACTGGATTGCCTGATGTTGATGACAAGTCAATGATTTCACTTGATGAATTGAAGAGTTTGCACTTAGGCTAAGAGCAAAGGAGAAAGGACAGGAGTATTCCCCAGTTGATAGTGATCTTGTTGTCTATGAGGGATATCGTTGGGTCTCAGATGAAGAATTTGGTCGCCAAATACTCAATGGTGTTAATCCTGTGGTGATTCGAAAGTGCACTGCTTTACCGATACTTTCCTGTCACAGAAAAATGGTGGGACATTTAATGACAGAGGGCTGACATTTCTAAAGAGATGGAGGTTAGATCTATTTTATTTGAAAGAACACTCTGTTAAAACAAAGTTTTTCACATAGGCTGGTCATATCTACATTTTGTGATCTGAGTGATGTCTTTGATGGTTTGGAGTGCAGAGAAGGCCATTATTGCCCAGCTCCCTTCTGCCTTCTCTATGTTAACAATGCCAAAAACTGGTACCATTGCTATCCAACTTAAGAAAAAACCAGGTGCAGATAATCCTATTTTTCTGCCAACTGATTATTGGCTTGATTGGTTGCTTGCTAAAATGTATTATCGATGTGCTGATAGTCAGGTTTGTTAAAAGGAATTAGAAATTTCATTTTTTGTTTCTCTAATTTTAGTTTCATGAACTAGTTACCCACTACTTATCAACACACTCTATTATGGAAGGGTATGATGTGGCAACAATGCGTGCGTTCCCAGATACTCATCCATTATACAAACTACTTCAGCGTCATTTTCGTCACACTATAGCTGTCAATTCAGCTGCAAGAAAACTCCTCATTAGTGAAGATGGACTTATAGCCAAAGCTTTCTCTATAGGACCTAAAGAATGACAGAGATTGTTAAAACGAGCCTGCAGCATACATCGAGTACAATGGACTCATATTAAGAAAAAATGCCAAAAGAACGTGGAGTGGATGATCCAGAAAAACTCCCCAACTATCACTATCGTGATGATGGTTTTCAAAATTTGGGATGCAATTGAGCATATGTTCAGAACATCATTGATATTTTTTTACAAGTCTGATAACTGATGTCAAAGAAGACCCTGAGCTGAAAGCGTGGTAATGGAAGTTCACAAGGCTTTTCCAGCTTTCAATGGAAACCCAGAAGGTCGTGGGTTTCCTACCAGTATTACGAGCAAGAAGGAACTGGTTGATTATTGTACACTCATCATATTCACTGGTACTGCTCAACATGGTTCCATTAACTTTGCTCAGTTTGAAATATATGCATATGTCCCAAATGCTCCCTTTGCAATGCGTCTTCCTCCTCCTAACGAGAAAGGAAAAATTGACATGCCCACTATATTGAATGCTCTACCAGATGATAGATCTACCTTGTTATCTGCTGCTATTAGTTATCAGTTGTCCTTGTTCAGTCCTGAGGAGGTATGCTAAAGCTATTTTGATCCTTACTATCATTTAAATTATTAGATTTACCTTGGTGATTTACCAGCATACTGGTTTACAGAGAAGCAGCTCGATGTGCTGAGAGTAAGTTTATTCAGTCTTTGAAGGAAATTGAAAAAAAAGATTATCGATCGTAACAAGAGTCTGGATATTCGTTATGAACACTTTCAACCAAGTCATATTCCAAATAGCATTGCTGTTTAATTTGGCATTGATAAACATTTCATTGTTATAAGAACAATAATTTTGTTATCATTTACTGAGTAACTATATACTGTTTATAATAATCAGTTCTTTAATGATCGATGCATTAATCACTGATTGGATTTACATGTGTCAACAAACTAAATATTGTCATCTCTATTATTGAGGTCACTGGACCAATATATATTCACAGAATATGCAGGTGTGTGTGGTGTTAGACATTGAAATTAGTAGGAAATTCAGCTTAATTTGCTTGATACGCAATTATGGATTTCCACTGCCAAAGGCT
The DNA here is from genome assembly GCF_016097555.1 of Gigantopelta aegis. Taxonomy (NCBI): domain Eukaryota; kingdom Metazoa; phylum Mollusca; class Gastropoda; order Neomphalida; family Peltospiridae; genus Gigantopelta; species Gigantopelta aegis. The sequence continues at coordinate 52,518 of NW_024533996.1, read as the reverse complement.
CAACTGCTGCCATTAACTTTGGTCAGTATAACATGGCCACAATTTCATTTTAGACTGAAATACCTGATATTCTATATAACATCCAACTGGCATTTTATATATGAACATTATATTAGATCTACTCAACTTTTATATATAAAACTAGTCAGTGGAGTCTTAAAAGAATAACTCTCTTTTTTAAGGTAACCAATATAGTAATGCACTACATAAGGCCTAGGACTGGTTCATGATAGCCGATCTATCCACCCAGCCTCTCTTCAATGTGAGAACAAAAGTACTTTATATTGCAGTTCATTTTTTAATAACCACTTATAAGTCATAATTATAATGAATGGTATCTTACAACTATATTATAGCCATCACCACTCACCACTTTGGGTGGCCTGTGAGGCTACAATGAAGATGGCTAAATACTAAGGTATTACATAGTGGTGTTCCCCTGTGGAACATGATCTCATCTGTTTATCGTGATTAATAAAATAATATTTTGACCCCCAGTTGACCTTTATTACCTTATATGGCTGGTAATAGCACATTAAAGATTACGGTCATCTATGTTACTAAATTTAGAAAGATTCTTGTCTCGTTGTATCGTCTGGGTGAGTTGCATCATCTTTGTTGTGGCATCTGAACTGCTAGTATAAAAGGAAAACGAGCGACAAGTGAGCTCATTAGTTTCATAAATCATAAAATTCCAATTTACCTTATTAGTCAAGAGTTCAAGCTTGGATTTGCCAGAAACACACCCGCTGCAGCAATGTAAGCACAATTGTATGGGTGTAACAAGTCCCATGCATGTACTGTGCTTGCAAATGTCTATGTAATCAGTAACTTCCAGTTCTTTGGCAATTGCTTAGATAGTACAACCAATTAACCATATATGGTGTAGGGTTCTTATTATAATAATTAATTAATTCATCAATTTTTTATTATGTGTTATGTATACTTTAATACAAAATTAATACATATAGTTCTAATATTGATAGTTTTAGGTTCTAGAGTAAAGTATTAATTACCTATTGTTGTACAACACTCCATTTTTGGTAGAACAGCCATGCTATGACTTTTTGTTTCTCCCAGTATAGTATCAAGATGAGTGACTCTGGAGGTACTGAGTCAAAGGAAGCTATTCCATTGGAGGATATTGCATTAAAGAAGAAAGCCAAAGAGAGATAGCTTCACTACTGATGAAAACAAACCCACTAAATGAAGTTACTAAAAGGAAAAGAGTTAAATTAAAGTAGAAATGTTATTATAATATTATTATATGTTAAATTCTGGAACTTAATTATAGGGACATTCCTGTACTATCCATAAAACAATTACTAATTGTTTTTATAAATTCTTAACCCTTTCTTTTAACACTTACTATTTATTATTTATGACCTTTTGTTACTGATTAATGTCATATTCATTTAGATCTTGGTTCAAGAGAAAGATGTCAAGAGGAAGATAAAGTTCGTTCGCTTCTATCAGAGAAATTGTGAGTATTATCTGATGTGTATGCTACAAATAATGGAAGGAAATTTTACCTATTTTGGTTTGTATATGTTATAATATATATAATTATATTCATATTAATTACTCCATGTTTGTATAGTAAGATATATATAAAACAGGATAAAACAATTGGGAATAGCAACTGATAATACTAATTACTTGTTAATAGTATAGCTGTAATCTTTGATATTATAGACACTCTTATCTCTAATGAGTCATACTGTTACAATTTCACTATTTTCATATAACATTCCTTTATTTCTTCTTTTTATTTTTAGTTCAGTTTTGGCCACTCCATTGATTGTGTCATTATGTTCTTTGGTATTTTCTGTGCTATTGTTATCGGAACTGGGGATGCCCTTAGCATTTCTAGTATTTGGTGAGTTTATCAATGCCTTCATTAATGAACAGGTAAGACAAGCTACTAGAGAAACATTTGAAGCATGTCATATTCTTTCTTATTCTTGCTGTAGGCAACAAGTGCTGTTGTTGATATTCTGATGGAACAAAACTGTGTATACTATTTATAATGACTTATCTAATAATGTTAGTTATTACAAGCCACACCTGAATTGTTTAGCTGTTCTAGTCTTAGTCCTATCGTGGAGGAATACTATGAGACACCATATAATCTTTCTTGCTTATAAATGCAAACTTTAATTATTCAGGAGCAGTTACATCAAATTTCACATTCTCTATCAATCCTATCAACTGTGCTGTATTAGAATCTGTCACCGTCTCAGCTATATGGAGGATAACAAGTTGTGTAACCGAGGACAGTTTTTTATGACACTGCTAACATGTTCACTCTTTACTTTGTGATCATTGCTAGTGTAGTTATTGCAATGGGATTTTTTATGGTTGCTGCCTTTCAAGTAGCAAGTGAGCGACAAGTTCTTAAGATGAGATTGGGCCTACTATCGAGCTGTTTTGAGACACAGGATGTGGGATGGTTTGATTTGAATCCTAGTGGAGGAAGTGGCCAGTAGACTTGCTGAGTGAGCTACATTAATTTTTTATGCAAGATATACATATGATGTTTAAGTATACTGATCTGTGTAGTGCAGGTGTCAATATTTGAATGAAAAAAAATTATAATAATATCAAAATATGATTGGTTTTGTTTTTAAATTTTTCTCTTTCACCTCTCTTTGATTATTTTTTTCCTATTGCGTGATTTAGACAAAGTACAGACTGGACTTGGAGAGAAACTGGTTGTCCTTTTTCAGTTTGTCACTACCTTCTTTACTGCATTTATAGTAGGGTTTTTAAAAAGATTGGAGACTCACTCTACTTCTGCTGTCCATTGCACCTTTCTTGATAGTTGGTGGAGCTTTAGTAGCAGTTGTAAGTAACATAGTATTAGTGTAATGTGTTAGTGTGAGCATGTGTGTGTGTGTGTGTGTGTGTGTGTGAGTATGTGTGAGTGATATGAATGAACACTACAGTTCTATCAAGAATTTTAAAAGCATTATTAAACACCTAGTAATAATTAATGTGACTTACTACTAGAATACTGTTTAATTGTATTTCATTTCCTGAGCTCAGGTTACCTCAAAAGTTTACAAGGTAAAGGAACAGAAGAATTATGCTCTCTGCTGGAGCTATTGGCAGAAGAAGTTCTTTCATCTATAAAAAACTGTTCTAGCATTTGGAGGAGAATTCAAGGGATCACAAAAAGGTTTTTTTTTTTAATTGAGAATGTTACATGCTGTGAACAATTTGTTATAAACTATTTTAATTTAGATATGATAGTCGTCTTGCTGATGCTAGAAAATTTGGAGTTAAGAAAGGAATGGCTGTTGGTGGTGGTATAGCTTATATCTTTTCTTTATGTTTGCTAGTTATGCATTGGCTTTTTGGTAAGTCATCATCTGTTTAACAAATGGAAGAAAGTACAGTATTATATCAGACAAATGGAAGGACAGGAGCACGTATAATGCAGATGTTATAAATGATTAAATTATTCACAAGTGATCATCTTATGGATTCAGTTCAAAATTCAATGTTAATAGAAAGTAGTCTTCTGATATAGTACTGTAGTTTCTCTAAATTTTATATTCGATTTAATACAAATACTTTTTTACATTATTTTATAGGTTTGGTGGATGGTTAATATCACAAGAACTAGCACAAGGTGGAGATGTATCATAGTAAGCTCAAAATAATTGATATTCATTATATTTATGTGTTTCTTTGTATGATTCTTTTAGGTATTCTTTTGTGTTTGCATGGTGCCATTTTCAATTGGACAAGCTGGGCCCAACTTTGAGGAATTTCCCTGGATTAGGAGCAGCTGGAGCTATCTTTTGAAGTCATCAAGAGGGTAAGAATCTAAGAGAGACACATCTAGATCTAGATGTTTTCCTTATCCATCTTGTTACTATAGCAACCACCAATTGATTCTAGCAGTAATGAGGGAGTTGTACCTGATAAAGAGGATGTCACTTCAGTCCATTTTAAAGATGTTAACTTACTTATCCAGCACGCCCCGATGTACAGTAGGAAGACTTGTAACTATACAAGTCCTTTTTATATCATTGTTTCTCTATTATTGATACAAGTTCTCAAGTCATTCATATGAATGTTGATGTGGGTCAGATAGTGGCTCTGGGGGCCACAGTGGGTGTGGCAAAAGTACAGTTATTCAATTATTACAGCGATTCTATGATATGGACAGTGGAGAGGTAATGATGTCATAACTTCTTTTATCCACTATTGAGTATACAATAACAACACAGCAGTGAACAAATTTAACATTAACATTTAATTTAACATTGTAACTGTAGAGCTGTCCTTAAAATAGAACTAAATGGATGACTGAATGAAGGCTCTGTCCTCAATATCAATAACCATCTAATTTTTTGTCTTTATGGAGAGTTTCTATTGTAATAAAGACTAGTTAAAACAGAATGTTACTTTATACAAGAAAGGCAGATATGTAGAAAAATATCATGAAACATACTACTTAAAGCTATCCCTGAGAATTTTATTTGATCTCTTACAGATTCACATTGGTTCTCACTCAATTAAAGATCTAAATTTGAAGTTTATACGTAAACAGATAGGTAGTCAGTCAAGAACCTGTCTTGTTTGATACAAACTATTGTCTGATAATATCAGGTATGGACGAGAGGATGCTAGTCAGGAAGAAATTGAAGCTGCAGCATCTACTGCCAATATTCATGATTTCATAATGGATTACCTAATGGTTATGTGGGGGTGTGGGACAAATGGATTGATAAATGGAGGACAGGCTGATAAACAGATGAATAGATTTAAATCTCCTCACCAATTTCATCTCTCTCTCTCTCTTCAGGATACAAAACACTAGTTGGAGAGAGGGGGACTCAGCTAAGTGGAGGACAAAAACAACGTGTTGCTATTGCTCGTGCACTAATTCGTAATCCCAAAATCCTCCTCCTTGATGAGGCCACATCAGCTTTAGACAGTGAGAGTGAGTCGTTAGTTCAAGCTGCTCTAGAAAAGCTAGCCAAGGACGTACTACTATTGTCATTGCTCATCGGTAAAAGATCAAAGAAGTTTCTTATTGAATGTAATAATTTCCTTCCTTCTTTCTCCTTTTTTAGTTTATCAACTATACAAAATGCTGATCACATTGTTTGTCTTAGTGAAGGTGAAGTTGTTGAGACAGGTACTCACAATGAACTAATGAAATTACAAGGACTCTATTATGACATGGTCACTGCACAGGTTGGTTGTACATAACAAATAATAACACTCTATTATAACTATATTCATTACCTATATAGACACATGGTGGTGTGGATGATGCATTTTTGGCACTGCAACCATCTCTCGAGGAAATTTCTTCAAAAGAGAAACCTGCTGTTCTTCGCATGTACTCTCGGCAGACAAGTCATCAGTTCAGTCGTCAGATTTCAGAGAAAACGGCAAAGGAGAAAAAACAAAGAATGAAGTCAAACAAGAAAAAGGTTAAGATTCAAATATTTATTTTTCATCATTTGATGTATCCATCCATCTTTACCCACCTTCAATTTCATTCATTTGTTTCATTCTTTTATTTTATTATAGCAAGAAGAATGGGACAAAGATTTAAAGGAAGTTTCACTTGGTCGTATCATTGCACTCAATGCTAAAGAATGGTGGATTATGTGATTGGAGTATGGGCTGCTGTAATCAATGGCTCTATTATTTTTCCTCTTTTTGCCATCTTTTTTGGGAACTTCTAAAAAGTTAGCTTCATTTTATTGATTATATATATATTATTGTGTCCATTGATTAGGCATTTAGTGTTGAAGTAGTGAGGTTCTTAATAAAGTTCATCTTCCAGTGGTCTTTTCCTCGCTCTAGCATTTGTTTTCTGCAGCAAGTAACTTTATCAAGGTTTGGAAAGTTAAAAATAACACAAATTCTTCTTTAATTTATTAGAATATATATTATTTAACGACAGAATGTCAACATGTTTCTAAACTTTTTCTTCATTTTTTAGATCTTTTGTTTCAGTGTCTTGGTGAATATTTAACAGCTAGGATAAGATCCAGAGCATTAAAAGCCATGTTACGTCAAGTCAGTATATTTATTATTAAGAAGTTTATTGATACATTCCATCAATTTGTTGCTATATGTTTAATATGATATTTGACACCATCTTTTTCTTTGTTTGAAGGAGATGGCATGGTTTGATGAGGAGAGAGAAACTCAACTGGTGCACTTACAACAAGACTAGCAGAAGATGCTGCTCAAGTACAAGGGGTAAGACCCACGTCTTTGTAATAATAGAATGTTATGGTAGTAGATTACATAAGAAGATTATCAGTAGACCTGCTTAATTGAAGAGGGATACCCTCTTTAAGAAATAAAAGTACAAAAAATTCACAAAGGATACTAACTTATAGGGTATTAGAATATTATATATAGCATCAACAGATTTACTGTAATAAAATTACAATAATACTTTCTTCATATTGTAGGCTACAGGCAGTCGTCTTGCAATACTTATAGAAACAATGATCAGTTTATTACTTGCATTGGTTATTGCATTTGTGTATTCATGGATCATGACACTTGTGGTTTTGGGATTTTCTCCATTCTTGATAGTGACTGGAATCGCAAGAACATTATGTTTCGAAGACATCTCTTGAAAAATAAAGCTGCACAATCAGAAGCTGGAAAGGGTAAGTTATTTTAACTATAACTATTAATAGCATTATTGTGACATTACTATTGCTGGCTGTGGATTCGTTAGAGAATATTAGAACTGTGACTTCATTGAATCTTCAGAGCAAATTTGGTCAGCTCTATGAGAATGAAGTTCGTAAACCTTACAGGTAAATTGATGAAGCTATTTAATATTGATTATTACTCTCTCTCTCTCTCTCTCTCTTCTCTCTCTTCTCTCGGTCTCTCTCTCTCTCTCTCTCTTCATCTCTTATCTCATATATATAATAATATTAGAACTGCTCTGGTATTTGATGCTATTGAAGGTCTAGCGTATGGTATTTCTAAGGAATGATGTTTTTGGATATGCTATAACCTTCGATTTGGGAGCATTTTTAGTGACATTAGATGACAATCATGTCCTTCATACTGAGTTTTATGATTTGTTTAGAGCTCTCTTTTGCAATTGTGTTTGGGCCTTTGCTATTGGTCAAGCCAGTGCTTTTGCACCAGACTACACTAAAGCAAAACTATCAAGTAATCGTATATTTTCATTGCTAGATCGTGAACCAGTTATTGACAACTATAACACTGAAGGACAAGAATTGGTAAATAGTACATACAATATATGCATATGAAGGATAGAGTATTCACTTGTCTTTCTTTCATTCAGGACTCTGTTGAGGGTTCTGTATCAGTGAAAAATGTCTCTTTCAATTACCCATCTCGTCCAATGTCCCTGTCCTTCAAGACATCTCTCTTTCTGCTAATCCTGGACAAACCATAGCTTTTGTTGGACCTAGTGGGTGTGGCAAGAGTACAATTGTTCATTAATTGAACGTTTTTACGATGTTTTGGAGGGTGGTATCCCATGTCGATGGGTTAATGTTTGTAATTTAAATATACGCTGGTTGAGGTCTCAGATTGGTTTGGGTATCTCAGGAACCATCTTATTTGATATATCAATTGCTGATAATATTAGTTATGGTGCTAATGGACAGGTTGGTCAGTGATGAAGAGGTTATCGAAGCTGCCAAAGCTGCCAATATTCATGACTTTATTCAAGCTTTGCCACGTGTAAGTGTTCTATATAAATGTATTGAACAGTTGATAATATTTAAAAGTACACAGATTGTACAATGACAGATTACAACTTTAACTTAAAAGTTGACTGTTATGTCACTTATGTCAATGCTGTATTGCAAATGACTTACATTTTTTTCAGGGCTATAATACTAATGCTGGAGACAAAGGAACACAACTTAGTGGAGGACAAAAACAACGTATTGCTATTGCTCGTGCACTTATTCGTAATCCCAAGATCCTTCTCTTGGACGAGGCCACCTCAGCTCTAGACAGTGAGAGTGAACAAGTTGTCCAAGAAGCTTTAGACAAAGCTCGGGAAGGACGTACTAGTATTGTTATAGCTCATCGCTTATCAACAGTTTATAATGCTGATTGTATCATAGTTATCACTCATGGAAAAGTTGTAGAAAGTGGTACACATTCACAACTTATAGCCAGTGGTGGATTTGTACTACCAACTGCATCAGAGACAACAGCTTACAAGTTGAGAAGTTAAGATGAACAATTAATCAATTAGATATTTTTTGATAATTGCAATAGAATATTAGTCTGCTACATTAATTAAATCAATAATAGGGGATGAATTTTGCTACAGTTGAATGCATACATCTACTTAAATTTATTATGAGTGTAATTAATTGGCTAAAATGACAGTCTTTATAAATTAAATTACATATTTTCTACTTTTTCTAATCATTATACAAACTATATATAATTTGATTTAATCTTGAAGTGCTATCAGAACTTGTCTCATTTCATCATCTTCATCTGATGGGATAATCAAAATCATGGCTCCTCTCTTTTATGAACTTACACTTATCCCAACATTGAAAAACTATAACATTATAATGTACTGCACCAGAGTCAACAGCTTGCAAGTTGAGAGCAATTAATTAATTATTTTGATAATTACAATAATATATTAATTTAGCTAAATTAAAAACAACACATGAATGGATACTTTCTTAAAATTTTTAGTGTGTCTGTAATTTGCTAAAATTATAGTCTTTTAAAGTTTATCAGAACTGCACATGCTAATTTTCTAATCTTTATACTATAACATGCTAACTATATATAACTTGATTTAATCTTGAAGTGCTATCAGAGCTTGTCTCATTTCATCATCTTCTTCATCTGGTGGGATAATCACATGACCACAACCATGGCTTGCCTCTTTTCTGAACTTGCATTTACACTTTTCCCAACATTGACAAACTATAACACCAAAAAAAAGAATAGCAACAACATAGTTTGTATGAAGCCATTATATAGATAACCAGTAATACTACCACCAAACACAATAGCTGACAGGATCTGGCATATTAACATTGCTATACAAAATGAGTCTATGTGGTTTAATATTAAACTTCGAAATGGTTTGATAGATGTTTGAATGAGGCATAATATAATAAAACTGATATTAGTTGGATAAACAGCATTAAGTTAATATTGTATCCTCTAAAGACTGCCACATCAAATAGACAAATACAACAGTTATCATCCTCACTCCGTACCAGTAACTTTGTTCTTGTTTGTATGGACCTTGAAAAAGCCTCTAGAAATGGACGCAAATACTTATTAACACATCTCCATTTCATACAATATCTACCCAAGTAACAAATACTATGTAAGGTATAATGTATAACAACAAAACTTGTCACAGCTAAAGTAAACAGAACAATATGTTGAGGACTAGAGAGATAGTTAACATTACCATCACCATACCACACTACAACTGTTCCATCTTGTCCTGTACGAACAGGAACATAAGCTATGATGTCTATACAAGTGATGAGTACTTGGAGAAGGAGAGATGAATGAGACTAGCTAAGACTTGAACAGAGTAACTTGCTGTTTTGTTAGAGACTCGAGTTGAGTATTGACTAAATATGATGAATCCTATTACTAAAATCCACAAGTAGACTGGGATATATAAATTGTATACCAGTTTTAACAGTTGGTGTCATTCCATTGTATAAACACATTGGAAACCTAGATTAAGTTCATGAGAGAAACAAAGACTCTAGCAGTGTATACAAACCAATTGTTGTTATCCAAATAGTCAATAGTTGAAACAGAAGTGATATTCATAGCTATTATGATACCAGCTAATGGTCCTTCTGATATAGTCAGAGGTAAGGCAAGCATAATTGTTACCAGTAACAGACCAGATAGAGCATATCCCACTGTTGTAATTAACCCCAGATCAGAACATGGTCTACATTCTGTACTACCAAATACAACACTCATATTATGTTGACATTGTCCACAGAGAACACCTGTCTTACTGGACTCACAAATAGAGAGTGGGTCTGTCACATTGACAAGTACAGTATCAGTCTTACAGTTACCAGGAGGACAAAACAACAGCAAATCCTAAATCACTCTTATTATCAGATAATATATGACCCAACCATTGACCAGGAGATATAGAAATAGTGTTTGTAGTGATGTTACATATTGTTGTAGGTGAAATATCAGTGATAAAACTATTACATACACACTCACCTTCATTTAATATGAACCCCATTGGACAAGGATAGACATATATTTAGCTGACCAAAGATGGTGGATTGCCTGGTGTTGCAATATTTAATACTCCATGTTTTAATTCATTTAGTTTACTGAGAACATTTGTAATTGATTTGAGTACAGTTACTACCAGAGAGAGGTACTAGTGTTTGTCCTTGTTTTAAATATAAGATATTTGGAGAGAGCTTTTCTTGTTTAGTATAATCATTAGCAATAGTAGCTACAGCAGGAGAGTAAACAATGTTACCAGAATCATCAACAGCACAAGTGATGTGACTATTGTCTTACCAGGGTAAGTGTTAATGATAAGATGTAATGTTGAGCAGTGTATGGAAATTCTTTCATTTTTTGTAGGATCAAGTTGACAAGACATATTTTGACTGGTTTAGAAGACATTTGTTTTATTTCATTTTCATGATAGTTTGGTTGATCAAAGTGTATGATTGATTTCCAGTCAAAGTGGACTGGTTTAAAGTCATTTTTGTGAGTAGAGGAAAGAGCAATTGTAGAGAGGAGTGGCATATATACTATTTCCTGCTAGTCCTGCTGTGTTTCCTTCAAATTTCAAAGTGATATTTAAATTATTTAGATCTGTTTTTGTGGTATTAATTTGTATAGCACATCTACTGTGACCAGGGAGGACTACATTATCAGCATATATAGCTCCACCATATAACAAAGCACTGTTGTTAAGGAATGTAGCAGTTAGTGGTTCTTGGAGAATAAGGAATGAGTTGTAAAGTTTAATGGCAGCTCCTATAGTTGCCTTGTTGTTTTTTAAAGGATACTTTTCCTATTATATGTAAGTTGCTGTGATTATACTGCAATTGTTGGTGAGTTGCTGTCTTGAAAATTACTATTTTCCTCTGACAAAGATGTCATTCCAGTTTATTAACATCAAAGATGGAACTTGTAGAATACACTGCATAACCAATATACTTATTGAAGATGAAATATACTTCAGTATCTTCTAATACAATAGAGATGTTGCTTTCTTTGTAGTTTGGAAATTGATCTCTCACAAATGCGTAAAGGCAAGAGCCAGAGTTTCTACATTTAACCCCTTTTAGGAATATATTAACGAGCTTTGCACAGCATATTTCAAAAATATTTAGATAGATTTTTTGACTATACTGATTTGAGCGATCTCTATATGATACCTTTCAGTTTGCACAATTTTCACGTTATTGAATGTAATTGGTGTCCATACATTTGTGGTGTTTATTAAAGTAACATGTGTGACACAAGATGGAGATAACAGTAATACATAGACCACCAATTTGTTTAGTTGTTGGCATAATACCTCCATTATATTCATCTACATCTTTTAGTGAAAATTGAGACTTCATCATGCCATTATAAAATAACACTAGTAAGACTCCTGTTACTGTTCCACTATTATAGCCAAAGGTAGTATTCTGAGTTTCAAATTTAGCCACATAAGACTGGTTATACAGTACAGTTAACCCACCAGCACCAACTATAGGAAGTGTACATATCTCATGTCCTATTAGAGTCAATGGTGGTACATCTGGTATAAAATTTAAGTTATAAAAAAGAGCTGACTGTGACAATACAACATTAACAGGTGTCATATTAGGAGAGATATGTTCAGTATCTTTAAATATTATAGCTATACCACTACCACCACAAGCAAATATATCAAAATCAATACAGTACCTATTACCAAATCCATATTGAACTTTAACATGATCCATTAATGATGAGGCAAGAGGATTGAGTATTAGTATAGCATATCCTACATAATGTGCTATATTAAACACGTTGTATTGTTATATTGTAGCAATGATTAAATACCAGCAAAGCTTTCTGTTTTTATCTTAAATGTGGATGTGTATCATTGAAGAATGTCACAGCTGGTTTTCTTATTGTTGCTCCACATCCAGTGAACTCCAAATTTTCTAAAGTAATACTTGATATATTAACAAACCCCAAACCAGTAGTTGAGGAGGAACTTTCATATTTTGAGCATTTAATTGATGATTTTCCATCAGTGAGTCCTGTTAATGTAACATTACTGACATTTCCAATAAGACAAAAGGTCATATTGTACAGTACATAGTTCCTCTGTGTCAAATTAAGAACCAAGTTATTTTGTATTGATACATTACCACTACATAACCAGTACCACAGTTGATCACTTGTGTTAATTGGAACAATATATGAGAAAGTGGTTCAGCAGTGGTAAGTGTTGAAATAACAATTATAAGTACAAACAATACTGGACTATGAGAAGATACCATTTTTATTAATCCTGCAAGTACTATAAAATAATATCTATAACTATAGCAGTATAACAATTATACTTACATAAGTGATGACAAAATCACAAGACACTATCCAAAGATCTACAATGAAGTCAAAATCATCAATACAGATTGATATGAACTATATCTCCGTGTACAATTATATATACTTCATATATGTTTTTTCATGTTTAGATAAATGTTTATGAATAAACAGACAAGTTTGTCTTAAGCAACAATAAATTACTTATGTCATTAATGGCATCTTAATTGTTTTAATATCTATAAAACTATCAATGTCAGAACATGAACATATCATGTAGGATTGATCTATAATTCTTGTAGTTTTCTTCTCTGTACATGAATAAAGATGGATCATAGTTTTTTATATAAAGAAAATTGACATTAAATTCCCAATATTATTTTTATCTACTATGACTCCAATAGGGGGCACCTCTTCAACATAGACTCAATACGTACAACTAAGCCCCCCCCCCCCCCCCCCCCCCCCCCCCCCCCCCCCCCCCCCCCCCCCCCCCCCCCCCCCCCCCCCCCCCCCCCCCCCCCCCCCCCCCCCCCCCCCCCCCCCCCCCCTGTTTCCAACCCCCCCCCCCCCCCCCACCCCCCCACCCCCCCCCCCCCCCCCCCCCCCCCCCCCCCCCCCCCCCCCCCACCCCCCCCCCCCCCCCCCCCCCCCCCCCCCCCCCCCCCCCCCCCCCCCCCCCCCCCCCCCCCCCCCCCCCCCCCCCCCCCCCCCCCCCCCCCCCCCCCCCCCCCCCCCCCCCCCCCCCCCCCCCCCCCCCCCCCCCCCCCCCCCCCCCCCCCCCCCCCCCCCCCCCCCCCCCCCCCCCCCCCCCCCCCCCCCCCCCCCCCCCCCCCCCCCCCCCCCCCCCCCCCCCCCCCCCCCCTTTTTCTTTGAACATTTTCCACAACACATGACTTTAATTGGTCTTTATAGGGATCTGTTTATTAGTTACAGTATACCACAATATAAGTGATTCAATATAAAATAAGAATTTTTCATATACAAACATACACATAGTACTAGTTATGTAACTAGAAATGTTAAATTAATTTTATACAACTACAATATCATTGTAACAAAAAATGAAATTGATTGCTCTTTAATTAACAGTTGTACTTGTCATGAAGAACAACTAAGCAAAGTATAGTCTGTAGATAATACAACTGACATAAACAGCTACTGTAAACTTATGAGCATTAATATTGGTTGTTGGATAATTTATATTTGTGTAGATAATGTTGATATCTCCATGACCACTTAAGTCTCAATGTATACACAACAGATGCATATCAATTTTACTGTTTAGGTTAATCTACTGAACAAAAAGGTAATGTAAACTTATGAGCATTAATATTGGTTGTTGGATAATTTATATTTGTGTAGATAATGTTGATATCTCCATGACCACTTAAGTCTCAATGTATACACAACAGATGCATATCAATTTTACTGTTTAGGTTAATCTACTAACAAAAAGGTAATGTAAACTTATGAGCATTAAATATTGGTTGTTGGATATTTTATATTTGTGTAGATAATCACATTATCCAAATGACCACTTATATCCTAATGTATACATAACAGATATATGTTAGTTTTAAATTACTGTTTAGGTGGAAATATGTATAATTATAAATGTATATACAGAGGAAAAGAATATTGTAATAATAATGTGTATTATAATTACTGATAGTGCTATTAATGATCTGGAACATTGCTTGATTTTATCTTTATATTTAAAAGAGCTTGTCTCATTTCATCAACCTCATCTGATAGGATAATGACACTACCACAATGTGACTTACCTTTTTTGAACTTGTGTTTATATTTCTCCCAACATCAACCCACAATTACACCCAGAAATAGAACAAGAATGTAGTTGTATGAAGTCATTAAAACATAACCAGTAATACCTAACACCAAAGATGAAAGCAATAGGGTCTGACATATTAGAATGCTATACAATGAGAATAAACATGTCATCCAAGAAAACTTTTCACTAATGTTAGAAACGACAGTAATAGTGTTGTTATACCTCTTAACAGTTTATAATGCAGATGTATCAGTGTTATCACTCATGGGAAATTTGTAGAAAGTGGTACAATTAACAACTTATAGCCAGTGGTGGATTGTACTACCAACTACATCAGAGACAACAACTTGCAAGTTGAGAAGTTAAGATGAAACAATTATTCAATTAATTATTTTTGATAATTACAATAGGACATTAATATTGCTATTTAAATTACATTACATTAATGAGTTTGTAATTTGCTAAAATGACAAACTTTTAATTTTATCAAACACATGTTACTTAAGCTTTTTCTAATCTTTATACAAACAATAAGGGACTTGATTTAATCTTGAAGTGCTATCAGAGCTTGTCTCATTTCATCATCTTCTTCATCTGATGGGATAATCACATGACCATGATCATGGCTTCTCTCTTTTCTGAACTTGCATTTACACTTTTCCCAACATTGACAAACTATAACACCAAAAAAAAACAATAACAACAACATAGATGTATGAAGCCATTATATAAGATAACCAGTAATACCTACCACCAAACACAATAGCTGACAGGATCTGGCATATTAACATTGCTATACAAAATGAGTCAATGTGGTTTAATATTGAATTTTGAAATGGTTTGATAGATGTTTGAATGAGGCATAATATAATAACTGATATTAGTTGCATAACAGCATTAAGTTAATATTGTATCCTCTAAAGACTGCCCCATCAAATAAAAATATACAACAGTTATCATCCTCATTCCATACCAGTAACCTTGTTCTTGGTTTGTATGGACCTTGAAAAGCCTCTAGAAATGGACGCACAAGTACTTATTAACACATCTCCATCTCATACAATATCTACCCAAAGTAACAAATACTAAAAATGGTATAATACAACAAGAAACTTGTCACAGCTACAGTAAACAGAACAATATGTTGAGGACTAGAGAGATAGTTAACATTACCATCACCATACCACACTATAACTGTTTCGTCTTGTCCTGTACGAACAGGAACATAAGCTATGATGTCTATACAAGTGATGAGGACTTTGGAGAAGGAGAGATGAATGAGACTAGCTAAGACTTGAACAGAGTAACTTGCTGTTTTGTTAGAGACTTGAGTTGATATTGACTAAATATGATGAATCCTATTACTAAAATCCACAAGTAGACTGGATATATAAATTGTATACCAGTTTTTTAACAGTTGGTGTCATTCCATTGTATAAACACATTGGAAAACCTAGATTAAGGTTCATGAGAGAAACAAAGACTCTAGCAGTGTATACAAACCAATTGTTGTTATCCAAATAGTCAATAGTTGAAACAGAAGTGATATTCATAGCTATTATGATACCAGCTAATGGTCCTTCTGATATAGTCGAGGTAATGCAAGCATAATTGTTACCAGTACAGACCAGATAGAGCATATCCACACTATTGTAATTAACCCCAGATCAGAACATGGTCTACATTCTGTACTACCAAATACACACTCATATTATGTTGACATTGTCCACAGAGAACACCTGTCTTACTGGACTCACAAATAGAGAGTGGGTCTGGTCAACATTGACAAGTACAGTATCAGTCTTACAGTTACCAGGAGGACAAACAGAGGCAAATCCTAAATCACTCTTATTATCAGATAATATATGACCCAACCATTGACCAGAGATATAGAAATAGTGTTTGTAGTGATGTTACATATTGTTGTAGGTGAAATATCAGTGATAAAGCTATTACATACGCACTCACCTTCATTTAATATGAACCCCCATTGGACAAGGATAACATATATTTCAGCTGACCAAGATGGTGGATTGCCTGGTGTTGCAATATTTAATACTCCATGTTTGATTTCATTTAGTTTACTGAGACATTGTAATTGATTTGAGTACAGTTACTACAGAGAGAGGTACTAGTGTTGTCCTTGTTTTAAATATATAATATTTGGGAGAGAGCTTTTCATGATTAATATAATCATTATCAATAGTAGCTACAGCAGGAGAGTAAACAATGTTTACCAGAATCATCAACAGCACAAAGTGATGTGATTATTGTCTTACCAGGGTAAGTGTTAATGATATGAGTAATATCTTGTAATATTGAACAGTATATTGAGATTCTTTCATTTTTTTGTAGGATCAAATTGACAAGAACATATTTTGACTGGTTGAGAAGAGATTTGATTTAGTTTGATTGTTATGATAGTTTGGTGGATCAAAGTGTATGATTGATTTCCAGTCAAAGTGGACTGGTTTAAAGTCATTTTGTGAGTAGAGGAAGGAGCATTGTAGAGAGGAGTGGCATAAATACTATTTCCTGCAAGTCCTGCTGTGTTTCCTTCAAATTTCAAAGTGATAGTTAAATTTGTTTAGATTTGTTTTGTTGGTATTAATTTGTATAGCACATCTACTATGACCAGGAGGACTACATTATCAGCATATATAGCTCCACATATAACAAAGCACTGTTGTTAAGGAATGTAGCAGTTAGTGGTTCTTGGAGATAAGGAATGAGTTGTAAAGTTGAATGGCAGCTCCTATAGTTGCCTTGTTGTTTTTAAAGGATACATTCCTATTATATGTAGGTTGCTGTGATATACTGCAATGTTGCTGACTTACTCTCTTGAAAATTGCTATTTCCTCTAACAAAGATGTCATTCCAGTTTATTAACATCAAAGATGGAACTGTAGAATACAGTGCATAACCAATATACTTATTGAAACTGAAATATACTTCAGTATCTTCTAATACAATAGATGTTGCTTTCTTTGTAGCTGAAATTGATCCATCACAAATGCGTAAAGACATGAGCCAGAAGTTTTACATTTAACCCCTTTTAGGAATATATTAATGGATTTTGCCACAGCATAATTCAAAAATATTACATAAATTCCTTGATCATACTTGATGTAAGGCATCTCTATATTAAAGTATGCAATTTGCACTGTTTTCACGTTATTGAATGTAATTGGTGTCCATACATTTGTGGTGTTTATTAAATAACATGTGTGACACAAGATGGAGATAACAGTAATACATAGACCACCAATTTGTTTAGTTGTTGGCATAATACCTCCATTATATTCATCTACATCTTTTAGTGAAAATTGAGAATTCATCATGCCATTATAAAATAACACTAGTAAGACTCCTGTTACTGTTCCACTATTATAGCCAAAGGTAGTATTCTGAGTTTCAAATTTAGCCACATAAGACTGGTTATACAGTACAGTTAACCCACCAGCACCAACTATAGGAAGTGTACATATCTCATGTCCTATTAGAGTCAATGGTGGTACATCTGGTTATAAAATTGAAGTTATAAGAAAGAGTTTGACTGTGACAATACGACATTAACAGGTGTCATATAAGGAGGGTATGTTCAGTATCTTTAAATATTATAGCTATACCACAACCAGCACAAGCAAACATACCAGAATCAGTACAGTGACTAGCACCAGTTCCATAGGAAATTAGAACATGATCCATTAATGATGAGGAAAGTGGATTCAGCATCAATACAGCATATCCAATGTAACTATAAATATTAACATGTTGTATTGTTATATTGTAGCAATGGTTAAATACAAGCAAAGCTTTCTGTTTGTATCCTAAATGTGGGTGTGTATTATTGAAGAATGTCACAGCTGGTTTCTTATTGTTGCTCCACATCCAATGAACTCCAAATTTTCTAAAGCAATACTTGATATATTAACAAACCCAAAACCAGTAGTTGAGGAGGAATTTCCATTTTTTTTAAACATTTAATTGATGATTTTCCATCAGTGAGTCCTGTTAATATAATATTACTGACATTTCCAATAAGACAAAAGGTCATATTGTACAGTACATAGTTCCTCTGTGTCAAATTAAGAACCAAGTTATTTTGTATTGATACATTACCACTACATAACCTTGATCACTTGTGTTAATTGAACAATATGTGAAGAAGTGGTTCAGCAGTGGTAAGTGTTGAAATAACATTACAAACAGTGCTAGACTAAATGACATCATTTTCCAGTACTATATCAATTCTGGAGTGACAATAAAGAATATATAAATCTATAATATAATCAAGTGTACCTTGTGATATTAGGGTTCTGTGATTAGTTAAATCACATTCACAGCAGATTGTTTCCAGATCTCCAATATGTGCACACAATTGGGTTGAACTGATATAAAGTTCTATAGCTATATATATCTTAATAATATATGGTAGACTCTAGATCATAAAACCTCTTGATATATACAGCTGATGTGAATTGAACGGGATATGTGCATATATGCAGAAACAAAATTTTATAAAAGTCTTATTTATATAGAGCTAAGATGAGTAAACTTTGAAGGGGATATGTGAGTGTATGTGCCAAGACAAATTTTTAAACAGGTATGTGTGCCAAGACAAATTTTATACATCATGCAGGAAATTGTTTATAGCCAGGTGAGTTAATACTTAAAAGGTGCCGATGCAAAATTTTTATGCTGCAGAAAGAGTGTTTATAGCTGAGGTGAGGTGAGGTTGAGGTGAGTAAACACAGAAGGGAAGGTGTGCATATGCCAAGACAAATGTTTGAAACTGCAGAAAGTGCTTATAGCCGAGGTGAGGTGAGTAAACACAGAAGGGGGGATATGTTCATGTGCCAAGAGGACTTGGTGTCAATTTGTAATATATAGACAAACTACTTTACTTTTACATGATTTACTTTATATTTGAAGTATTTTAACTGCTATACTGTTTATTGTCACTGATTCCTTAATCTTTGAATAGTAATGATCTACTGAAATATACTGAGCAGTGTGGAGATTCCACTATAATCAATACATTTCTATGTGAATACCGACATATTCTAATTAATTATTATTATTAACTTATTAAATGTGCTAACTCCTGTTGTCAGGTATAGGTATTACTAGTTATGTTTTATAATGGCTTCATACAACTACATTCTTATTCTATTTCTGGATGCATTAGTATTTGATGAGAGAGAGAGAGAGAGTAACCAGTTTATTTCATACACTATTACCAACTATAACTGTAAGTGTTTTAATAAAAATTCTCATCATTTCTCCCTCAGTAACCAATCAAATGAACAGTTCCACCACCTATGATATTATATGGACTGTATTGTTGAACTGTTATCTAGTCCCTGACCTACAAATGAACAAAACCAAATGAATAAGAATTCTGATACGAATTATTCAAAGCAGATTGTTTCTAGATCTCCAATATGTGCACACAATTGGGTTGAACTGATATAAAGTTTTATAGCTATATATATCTTAATATATATGGTAGACTCTAGACCAAAAATCTCAATTTATACTGCTGATGTGAATTGAAGGGGATATGTGTATATAATTATGCAGAAGCAAATTTATAAATTGTTATTTATTGTTATAGCTAAAATGAGTAAACTTTGAAGGGGATATGTGTGTGTGGTACCAAGAAAAATTTTTAAACAACATGCAGGAAACTGTTTTATTTTCGAGGTGATCATGAACAAATACTGAAGGAGTGCCAAGACAAATATATACTGCAAAAAATGTTTTATAGCTGAGGTGAAGTAAGTAAACACAGAGGGGGAATATGTGCATGTGTCAAGACGAGTTAGTGTCAATTTGTAATATAGACAAACTTGCTTTACTTTTTACATTATATTTTAAGTATTTTTAGCTGCTGTAATGTTTTATTGTTAATCCATTGAATACTGTGATATACTGAAATATACTGAGTAGTGTGAAAATTCCACTATAATCAGTATATTTCAGTAGATCGTAGGTGAATACCAACATACTCTACTTAATTATTATTATTAACTTATTAATTAACCTAAGTCATGTGATTAATTGTACAACATGTCAACGACGAGAGAAATGCAAATTTTTGTCAGACACTTAGTGGTCGATCGTTGGTGTAGATATCCAACCAACTAGTACTGTCTATCAACTCAAAGCCAAAATCTATGAGAAGGAGGGAATTCCTCCTGATCAACAAAACTCGTTCACAGTGGTGAGCTGGTCACACCCACCAATTTACTTCACAGTATAGTTGTTATACGTTATAAATTATTATTTGCTATAAAATAATTCATCGTGTTTCATAACCAGTTCCTCCTTCCTTGCAGGGGGAAGTACTGGTAAAATAAGCATTATATAGTCCCATATAGATGTGCCACACCCACTGATGATTCTTGGTTTTGTTCCTTTGTAGGTCAGGCACTAGATAACAGTTCAACAATACATTCATGTAATATCATAGGTGGTGAAACTGTTCATTTGATTGTTACTGAGGTTAAAGAGAGGAGAAATGATTGAGAATTTTTATTAAAACACTTACAGGTAGAGTTGGTACTAGTCTATGAAATAAACTGGTTACTCTCTGTCTCTCCCTCTCCTCCCTCCTTCCTCTCTGCCTCCTCTCTCTCTCTCTAGGTCGTGCTATATCAATTGATGTGGATACAACCTCAACAGTGGCAGCTATCAACAGAGAATCAAAGAAAAGAAGGTGTACCTTTGGAACAGCAACAACTGATCTTTTCAGGAATGACATTAGCTGATGATCGTCAACTATCTAGTTACAACATTCAACGTGAGTCAACGGTGTACACTTAGTCATTAAAGTTAATGCTGAAACAACTTTACTCTCTCAACCCAAACCTGATACCCCAGCACATAAACAAGTAAACATTAGTTATCTGCACCACAGGGGCCAACATCTACAAGGTTGTATTACCACAAAAGTAACACAAAGATCCTCCAGGAAAGCGTACTTGGATGCTCCAACTGATCCACCCGTGAGGCAAACCCCCATCTCAATTACAATTAACAATTAATACTCAACTGGAAAACAACTTAAATTTAATGTTGATTCTAATGAATCCGTTTATGACACGACTAAAACAATTATAGCTGCTCAGAAGAGATCCCAATGTGATCAACAAGTTCTCATTTGTGCTGGCTCGCAACTTCAAGATGGCCGCTTGCTTTGTGATTAACGGCATCACGTTTAATTGTACTCTACAGCTCATATTCTCTGCTGGCCTCACGAATGCATCTTTTTGTTAAGACATTGAATGGTCATACATTTATTCTTATATCCCTCCTATCTACCAAACTGTAGCTGATGTTAAAAATGAGCTTCAATCAAAAGAGAACATTGACACATCTCATCATCGCTTGTCTTTCAAGGGAAACACTTAGACGATGACAAGACACTTAAATCATGCAACCCTACCTAGTCAATGTACAGTACATATGGTACAATTGGCTCAGATGTCTTCCACAG
Organism: Gigantopelta aegis; assembly: GCF_016097555.1. NCBI lineage: Eukaryota > Metazoa > Mollusca > Gastropoda > Neomphalida > Peltospiridae > Gigantopelta > Gigantopelta aegis. The sequence continues at coordinate 30,649 of NW_024533996.1, read as the reverse complement.
TATCTCCATCACTATCTCGACAAGTATCCATGCCAATTTTAGTTCGTACACATTAACTGGTAACACCATTACTTTGCTGGCTACAAGCACTGATCGTGTCCGAGATATAAAGAAAAAGTTATAGGAGCGAGAGGGTTATCCTATTGACGACATAAATCTTTAGTGTTTTGGTGGAAAAGATCTTGATAATGATGCTTTGTTGCTTTGTGAGTATCGGATCCAACAGGACTCGACTTGTTGTTGGTCACTTTCAAAGTAATGCCATCTATGCATGTTATGGCTTTGAATATGTCCACAAATGAAGTAATAAAAAGTTGAAGGTTTAAGTACAAGTGATCGAGGCCGCGCATTTTACAGGACAAATTAGAACAAATTTTGAAGATAACAAGATCAAATCTCACACTAGTGTACAATGGTCAAGTTGTCAATCCAGAACTCAGTTTGTCTCAATATTCTATTAGGAATGGTAGCACAGTCCAAGTTTTTACCAAACAAGCCTTCTCTTGTATCTGCCTCGGTCATACTATCACTGGAAGACATGTCATTGTCAACTATATGACAAATAGAAATGTCTTAGATATGAAGGTTGCTGTGTATCAGATACTAGAAATCCCACCAGAACATCAAGTCTTAACATGCAATGCTCAAATATTAGAGGATTCAACTCTATTAAGTGACGTGATATCAAATGACAACGTGTCCATTCACTTGTTCACTAAAATGGGAATTCCTATTTCAGTTCTTGTTCGACTACACACTGGTAAGACATGAATCTACGAATGGAGAGCAATAACACAGTACAACAATTGAAGATGGCAATACAGGAGTGTGGAGACCAAGTGCCTGCGTCTCAACAGGTACTTCATTATAGGGGTGTGGGTCTTAGAGAATCACTACTGTTTAGGTGATTACTTGATACATGATGGTGCAACCTTGTTGCTTATGATTGCTTCTGAAAGAGCTTTAACTGTGTTTGTTAAAACACCTTCTAAATTATTAACCCTTTCACTTGAACCTTCAACAGCGTAGAAGTATTGAATTAATGGTTGCTCAGAAAACAGGCATGGCTTCAGAGAAACTTTAAGTGTTTTCTTTTGCGTGAAGTATTGTTGGATAATGATTCTATTGGCCGGTATGGACTACCAAATCCTTGTTACTTTAGTAGTTGAGAGTAAATAATTTTTTGTATGTAGTGATCAAATTTGAATACTTCCTTTGTTTTAAGATGCTATATGCAACAATGGCTTGTTACACAGTACCTAGACACATATAATTAATATTCTTACTATATTATTATTTCCTTTTGATATTAATTTTGAACTATAATTAAAGGATTATACTTGATTCAATTGCACACCTTAACTTAATGGACATTACTTAGAACACTCTGTCTCAGTGTATTTTGTATCTGTTTTAGCTCGGATGAAGTTATAGACGTCCTTACGATTGGATACACTTGTAATGCATACAACAGACTATCAACAGTCCAGCGTGGTTTTCTCTCCCCATTTGAGAATCAATCTTTTAGCAGGCTCACTGTGGTCTTTTGTAGTAACTCAATGTACTCTGAGAGATTAAGGTGTTTTAGCTAACTGTTTCCATCCCTATAATGATATACATGTAATATAACTCATGCTACAAGCAATAAATACTGACAATGTAATGTCTCTTCCCAATGAATTCACGAGTAGTGTAACCACTAGTCAACAATCCATGGGCGATGCCCTTTTCAAATTACATTACAAATTAGTGTAAATTAACTGTATCACATAACACATGTAACTAATACACACATCAGATATTTGTACATGTATACATTATAACTTACTGCTTGCTCCTGATCATCAGATAACAATATTTCCACTTCTCAATATTTTCGTCATGCAAAAAGGTCACCTTTGCTCCTCGACCAGCACACTTCTTTTTCAACTTTTCGTCTCCCATATACATAAGATCATCAACATATTCTAATCACCCAATGTGTTGTTCCACAAAAACTTTACTCTGATGACTAGCTTCTATAATGTCAGTCACAGAATAGCCTCTAGAGAAGGGGAGTGGTCTTGAAGGTCTTAGGCACTGAGGATACTCCATTGAAAAACACAGAGGGACAGAGTTGGCGGCTAAGTGTAGCCATTAAGCTCTGAATGTGATCAATCATTTGGAGACAACTTGAGGCTGCATAGAGATCAGTGACCTCTCCCAATGAAGTCAATAGATCGGTTTATCTGGTGATAATTTGACCTGACATTGCATTTTTGTAGCATCAATTATAAGACTGTTACGATAAAGATGGATTGGGTCTTTAGGTGAAGATAATGAACAAATTTGAACTTGTAGTCGAGGAAAAAAGCCAGGAGGAAAGAAATCTGTGTTGTCAGCACACAACGACAGTCGACGTCCTATGTACGCTACAAAGGGAGGGTCCCACTCTCCATCTATCATCAGCTACGTCCATTTCCTTAGTGATAAAGGAAGGAAATTGGTAAACATCGTTGTTTCGAGATTTAGACACACTTCAAATTGGTGTGTAGAAGATCGAGGACTAGACAGGTAAAATACCGATCAGTACAGACCTCCCAATTTTGATGTATTTGGCTCTCTGTTAACATGTGACTTTGATAGCTTGTGAGAAGTGAGGAGGGGTAGGTAGGTGGAGCTAAGGCTTGTCCCAATACGTCTTTGACATAACCAGGATGGATCAATAAGACCCATTGATTGAGAGCACCATGTTCAATGTATATAATCTAGAGATGATGAAATAAGTTTGACAAACTAATATATATTTGTAGATTCATAACAACACATTTATAATTGTAGTCTTACCATTCCTATTTGAGACAGACACTTTAAAATATATGTAATTTGCCGATCAGAGACAAGTTGATTGATGTGAGTTTTAATCAGGCTACACATTTCATTAAATTTCATCACCTACAATTTAGAGTAACACTGTATATTCATGTACAATATTGTGGTTTACTTTAGTATTAGGTGTCTGTAGTTTTCAAAGACTCAATCTTTTTTATTACTTTCTCAAATATCCTTGGATACAAAAGCTGGTTCTGTGTACAAAAGAAATGTCAAGTCATGATATATTGATGTGTGTGTGTGTGCATCTACAATACCTCTAAATCTGTAATGCGTACAGCAGTTATTTGTTCTTTAAGATGTTAATCTCAGAGCTGTTTGGTTTGTGACAATTGACTGGAAATAACTGAGGTATGACATCAACTGAAGAATGAAATTTGGTCGATAACTCACCAGAATACAGTTCTCAAATTGACTTATAACTTCACTTCGTTGTGAATCAACCAGGAGATCAAAATGAGACCCAACTATAAGTACTGGGACAGGACAGAGAGAGGACGAAGGTAACTCAGCACGAACTGGCGAAGATAGGTGATAGGATTCAATTTAGTTAGCTCAATTGGGGCACTATGAGATGGTGTGCGCAATGGATCTACTTGTGACACAGATTGACTAAATTTTGACAATGGTTTCAAAGTAGAACTTGCACTATGAATACGAGATCGAAGTGTTGACGGTACTGGAACAGAAATAGTACGACTCCGACCTAGTGTAGCAGCTCTAGGTTGTACTTGAAGTGACAATGGCAGACTATCGTCTCTAGGTCTATGATCATACGGAGGTGTCTGGCCTAGGTTATGCATTTTGATCAAACTTAGCCATATGCAAGCTCGGAGCGTAATTCAGGCAAAGAATGGCGAAGGTCTAGGACAATGATGTACATAGTGTGGTCAGTAGTAAGGAAAATAGTGATATGTAATAAAACTTTCAATGTCACCAGAGAAATCCCATATATGGATGTATAGCGTGTCCAGATATATGGATGTCTTTTGTGTCAATGCTATATGTATATTTCTTCTTCCCTTCTCCCTCTGTTGTCACATCTGGTTCCCAACCTAACAGAAGCTGCAGATTGCTTCGTTCTAGGGCGTCACTTAGACTGGTTTTTCCACTGTCAGTGGACCACAGAGACAGAGTTTGACGTGATTCAAGGGGGCGTGGTCATGACATATATCATGTTATCCATGACTCATATTGCTGAAAGGAAAAATAAGAAGTTTTATGATTTCTTGATAATGTTTATATCAATATTTAACTTTCAGTTCATTATGAAAGTATATGGGTTCATATTACATTGAATGATGAATAAATTTGAGGATATTGATAGGATACCTGACGATATGACAACAAATTTGCTTTTAATCCAGAATGACCTCGAGCAGCAGCTGTGTCTTCTGCCAACTCCTCTATAGTTATCTAATAAGAGAATAGATAAACAGATTTACTTCATTATATAGCCAGTCCATCCATTTGTGTGTCCAATTGTCCATCCATTCATCCATCTACCTCTCCATTTTGATGTACCGCTCGTTTGACATTTCACATTTGATGGATACAATATATGTTTAAGCCATTCAATAATTGATTGATGATCATTGAGAGCAGCTAAATGTAACAATGTCAGGATGGTGTAGAGCAAAACACTATAATATATAACAGGACTTGTCAGGTCACAGATACACATGTTATATGTAAAATACATGTAATGTACATCTAAATACATGTAATGTACATGTACATGTACATCTAAAATACATGTAATATACATCTAAAGTACATGTACATGTACATCTAAAATACATGTACATGTACATGTGAAGTACATGTACACATTAACAACAAACACTACCAAAATATAAAGTTTGTTTTTAGAGTAAACCTTCTCATCTATTCATTATTGATAAAATACCCTCAACATAATATAGATTACACGAGTAAATGCCTACTTACTCAACCCAATCCTTCCTCTCCCTTACGAAAAAGTGTTTACATTTTTGTTTACAGATACATTTGTCTCATTATACAACAAATTAGTTCAGCAACATTTACTCACTAACAATATACTCACACATACAGTAGAGTAATCATTCACACCATATATGGTAGTGTATAGTGTAATAACCAAATATGGTATATTATCATACCTCAGTTGGTGATGGTGTAACAGAAGATGACATAGATTCATAAAAGTGTTTGAGTATGTCTAGAAAACCATGTTTGAGTCAGATAATGTACGCTGTCTTACAAGCTGATAATAAAAGAAGAAAATGTTTATCACTCTTTTTCAAAAAAAAAAAAAAAAAAAAAAAAAAAATATTAGTATGTCTATTCATTCATCTACTTATCTATCTTTCTTACTTTTTCTTTTCTAATGTCCAATTTAGCATAATATTTTACTAGTAATTTACACAAAATCTAAGTTTCCTACACGGGCAGCATGATGTAGAGGAGTCCAACCCAACTGTACAAATACAAAAGAAAAAATCACTATGTTAGTCAGAGCTTAATAAACTGATAATGTCTTATTTGTTCATTTATATTTGTAGTTTACTTTGTCTTGAGTATTCACTTCTTTGGAGTTAAGTTTAGCTAGTAGATGTTGAGCTATTCGTGAGTTGTCATGGAAACATGCCATGTGAAGTGGTGTGTGACCATAATGCTGAAATGGAAGTGTTGTTAGAATGTAATTGAATATGATATAGTAAAATATTAGAACTTGTGTGTGTGTCAAGTTGTCTAAGTGTTTTTCTACTAGACTAAACTTTACTAATGGAAGTTTTCTAAATTACTATGGTTGTAATGTTATTACACAGTAGTAACTACCACAGTAACCTACCATTAGTAAGCTCTAGATTAGTAAACATCACAGTGACCTAGGATAGCTACCACTAGTAAGGTCTAAACTAGCAGAAAACATCAGTACTTACTACAGCAAATTAAGATAGCTACCATTAATAAGCTCTAGACTAGTAAACATTTAGCACTAACCACAGTGACCTAGAATAGCTACCATTAATAAGCTCTAGACTAGTAAACATCAGCACTTAACAAACAAGAATAAATTAATTTCTCACATTGTCTTGTGGAGTGAGTTTACATTCAGGATTGTTCACTAAATAGATGACTATATCAGGTTTATCCTGAAGTACAGCATAATGAAGTAATGATATACCTTCCTAGACGATTATAATCAATTAGATAATTGGATTATAAATTACAGCAATTCTACTTTAATTAGTTAACAGCCTAACAGTCATAACTATGTTGTCTAATATTGTGACAGGATCAGGAAACAAAAGATACTACATTTACAGACAAGGAATTTTGACTAAGAATTTAAGGCAGGATGTAAGTACATGTCATAATGTACATATACATGTCATTATGATGTAACTATCAACATTAAGTTATTGTATCACAATGTAAAATAATAAGGGAAAGAGAGAAAGAACTCTATGTTTTTTGTAGGCCTCACTTCTTCAGTAGCATTTAACTGTGTGAGTTGGGTGTTTTTTTTTAAACAGAGCAATCAAGCGATTGAGTTCTCCTTTAGCTATACTAGCAAATAAATAGTCCTGTATAAGAAACAAGGTTAATTTGAATCATTTTAGTCGGATTTACTTACTAAATGAGGCATGCCGTTCGGTCTTCCTGAGGATGACTTAGCAGCCACACCTACTAAGAGTGCACTGTCAAAATTGTGTTAAGGCGGGGCTCGCCTGCTGCATTGCAAAGAGGGTGGATCTCACCTGTATATAGTTGATCATGTCCTTTCTCTATATAAGTCGCAAAACTAAAGGTTCTTACAGTGATATATCGTCTCGTCTCTTTCTCTGGTAAGTTGGTCTAGTGTATAATCATCGCAATAAATTTTTGTATAATCTAGGAATATTACATCATTGAAAAACAAAACTTTCAAATTGGATCATTATCTGCTTGCAATCAGGGCTCCCTGACTCTGTGCATAGTTCCTACTTTGTCTCAAAATGGACTGGCCTTTCTTAATGTCACTACAAAAAGCACAAGTTACATCCTACAAGAACCTGCCGTATTCTTCTGTTGCAATCGATAACGATGCAGTTTTTGCTGTAGACAAAGCTGGTGTAACTAAATACAACAGAAATGGAGATGTAACGTGTCAATTTGCTGAACACCTTAGCTCCATTAGTGACATATGTATTGGACCAGATGGTATGGTTTTACATAGGGGCGTATATTAGAAGATTTCATGGTGTACTGGTGTACTATCCTGCTGGGCAGTTATCTCATGAACTAACTCGAAGTGTGTATCCTTCAAGCAGGGCATTTGATCCAGATGGATGCCTGCATGTTTGTGACATTAAGAAAAACTTAGTCAAAGTGTACAACATCAATGGGAAATTTAAATTTACATATGAAAAGACCTCTTAACAAATCCTACTAGTATTTGTATCCATCCAGATGGATATAGTGTCATTCTTGAATGTGTTATCGCTGGCAGTGTTTTGGAACAAGCAGTATCTTTACTCGATTGATATTAGCAAGTCTGGTATCAGTGATATAGCTATCACTTATGATGGTGCATTGTGGATTGCTTCTAGTAATGAACTTATACAACTACCATCACTAGCAATTTATCGACACCTCCCCCCCTCTCTCTTCTCTGTCAATCTACTATATTACTACATATGGCAGAGCTGCCTGTCTCTCTTCTACCTCCCAAGTATTGCAAAATGCTTCAAGAGTGGTCACAGGCTGTTGATAATCAATATCATCTGGATCCAACACTTTTAGCTTCATTTGTAGACACTCAAACATGTGAACAGTATAGGAATGAGACTATTTCAGGTCAGAATAGGTTACAACTGAAACCAGGGATCAATGAACCAGTGTCAGAATAATATTAGAAAAGAAATTAGGTGTATCAAGTAAAGACTGCTTAATACTGAAGGATCAAGGAGACAAACTCCATTATGGACTGTCAATAAAATAGAATACTTAGTATTATGTATAGAAGTGTATTAGTGTCTTATATATTAAAGAACCACTTTCAATCACCTGCTAATTTATATGTCACAGGATTTACAGTAATCAGGTGCGGGTAACATCCCTATTTCAGCACATGCAGTTATAAAAATAATCCTAATTGTTTTAACTCGATCATTGCACTTATCTTCAATGCATGTAGTATGAAAATTTGTGTATATAAGGAATATATTTTAAAACAAACAGGGACAATGAATATAGTTTCATGATATTATAAACTGTGCAAAATTAATTCTCAAAAAAGCAAAAATAAAGAAATATTTTTAACTGCTATAAACTGACATGGAAAACACAAAACATTGACAATATTGTAAGAGGGGATGAACACAACTACAGAAACAATCACTAAAACCAACAAACCAAGAATTGCAAGTATATCATTCCACGTAATAATTATCAGTGTATCTAAGTATATATAAATCACGCACTACATTGAGAAATACAGGCTGAATGATGAGACAATACATGATTAAACTAAGTCATAACAGTGAAAAAAAGTGTGCACAATGATAGAATAAAGGTTGTGTAGTGTGAAGAAGAAAGGAGTGAGGCCATGGAGGAGACTCGGAGGAAGATCTAAGTTTATACCCACGGTAGTTATGTTGCACTGCTACTTCCCGAACAGTGATTGGTATGAGCACTACCAAACTCACCTAACATGTCATTACCAAAATCCATTGGTGCTTGATGTTCTAATTTCACCTGTACTCTGTAGGTGTTCCATCAGATTGTGATGGTTTGCTGGTCCCTGAAGGTTTTGATCTTGCCTTAGTCCTTGGTTTGAGCCCATAGGTGGCTATTGTGTGAAGTCCTCCTTCAAATCCTTCGTCAAATTCCATGATGCCTTGATCACCTTGGTATGGATAACCCAGTCCCAGAATCATGAGAGGCTTGTCGAGCATGTTCACTGAGATAAGGTCACTCTGAAAGAGTTACTGGAACACTGGCGCCAGTATGATCCATCATTGATAAATCATAAGAACGTTTGGTTGGAGTTGGGGGTGAAGTCCCATATGACCATGACCAAAATGCCACTCATGGACTGGTTGACTAGCCATTGGTCGGTGCATAGAGGGTCCACCATAAGACTGGGAGTATTGATGAGACATAATGGGTGGAGATGACGATTGTCATTCTCTGATCCAGTCATGTCAAGAGATTGGTTGTTAATATGACGCATTTGATGTGGGTGATAATGAGTCATTGGTTTGATGACCCATATGTGGATGGGGACCTAGTCCTCCTGGATTGTACGGAGGTTGTGAGAAATTGTGAGGCGGCAATGGCCAGCGTGTTCCACAGGACGAGGTGAAATTCCCATTATTTGAAGGGCGAGGATCCTCCCATTGTGTACGACGTTCATTATGACTAGAGAGAAAAAAATATTCTGAACAGTTTGTTAAGTGTATTATTAAAAAGTCCACACCAGAACATCTGTGATTTATAACATTTCAATAACAAATAAGAGTTTATTTGATTTGACATTCTATTGGTTGCATAACAAGTTTAAAGAACAGTCTTCACCAATACACAATAGATACAAAACTAAATTGACTACACTAGTTGCTATCATTAAAGCATACACCAGTACAAACAAAATAGGGTAAGTCCACCATCTTGAGGTTTCAGAACTTAATATTACATGCAGGACAAAACATCATTACATAATTAAACAGTTGATAGAGATCGCTATCCATGCATAACCACACTCATCTCCCCCTACTTTATTTATCACTTTACAATGAAGGAAGGTGGAAACATTTAACTCAACTAACTCTAACCTCATGTTTACAGTGGGCATAATTAAGTACTCATTCCTAAGTAGTATTAGTAATAACCATGGCAACCATGTAGTGGTTAACAATAGCAACTACATAGTCATGGAATTAATTTAGAAACTAATTATAGCACTTATATAAACACTAAGAACATATTTTAAAATGATAATTCACACAAACTAATATTTATTATGCTTATTAACATATTAGGTAATGCACTAGTACATAGAAGGTCATTGACAATTGTGTCACTAAGTAAAGGTGAAGACAAGGCTATGAACCGCAACTCCTCCCAATTCAAACAATCAACTTCCATTATCTCCTGTAAAAGCTACTCAAGAACAAAGTGATGCTGTCAGCTGACTGTTCTGACACACTCTACAAATGGATCAACATTGAGAAATACATGATAAAAAAAGGCACAAAACAAGGAACTAACATACAGGGGAGCAACAACCTATGATATACAAATGACACATAAGTGAATGATGCAATGTGTTTTGTATAACAATGGTTAGTGTGACAATTAGACTTAAGTTAAAACGAGAGTTATTGCTATTTTAAAATGTCAATTTTGTAGAGGAAGATTACATAATAATAGGGATAATGGCATTATAATTAGTGTCAAGTCATAAATATTATTACGGTTGTCAAGGTGAAAATAGTCAATTTGCCTCCAAGAGTAAAGTGGTGAGAAAATTAATACTTTAATTTTTTTCAAAATTGAGATTTTTAAACAAAGCAAAATCCTTTATAAACAAGGAAAAAAAGTGGCATTGTATGATCTATTGATACAAGAAGTTTTTTTGACAAAGACCTGGGTTAAATAATCCTACTTGGGAGTGTTCACAGGGATCAACCATGACCATCCATTATAATATAGTAATGGCAACTCATTTCCATTGACCGATTCAATAGGCAACCATGCACATAAATTACCAAGTGGATTGTATAAAAACATTTAGAAGTTTGCTTCCCAAAAGAGACAAGGTTTAACAACCATAACTCTGTGTCTATATTTCTCTAAAATAAACAGTAGACTAAGTTGATATGAACACTGAAACTAACTTAAAACATACACACACACAAGCACACAATTAATCTATGTCATGTGGTGAGATATTTGTTTTACACCTGGGATTACAAGAGGAGAGCCTGTTAGCATTCTGTATGTTAACTACCACCTGAAACAACCTAGGAGGTACAAGCATATACAATATAAATAACAAAGCTTTGACCTAATTGACCTATAGTTGGCTCAGCAATAGCATGCTACTTGGCAATGAGATGACATTCACAGATGGTGTCTATAGCTTCAGATTTTTTAAAGCTACCTACACAAAGGATTGGTTAACAGAGAACAGTGTAAGTATGCTCTTATATACAGTACTTTAAATCATTATATTGTTTGATATGGAAATCTTTCAAGATAAAGTATGTTAGGGGCCGGTAGGGGGATTACATTTCAATAAAGTGCTTGTGGTTGATCATCAAAGACACAAACACACACTGTGTAGCCAGACTCAATTATCCTCACACAACAAGATATCGTCTCAACTTTAACCACATAACAACATATTCTACACAACTCAAATATTATAAGGATTCTGCTGACACGTTATTAGATATACACTTGCTTACAACTATACACAACTGGGATGTAGTTCTCGTGTATACGTTTACATTACAACATGAGTACAATCATGCATATATATATAGTATTGAGTAAAGGAAATTTAACAGGAAATTAGTCTCCATTTAGATAACTGTACTTTCTAGGAACTTGTAAATGAAGTTGTCATTGCATTAACCTTTAGTACATTTATTAACTAAATAATCTTCAGGAAAGAGATCAGTATAAAGTATGGTTACTAGTATCAACATGGTAGGGATATAAACAAGTTTACAGTAGCCCTGATAAGATACTCTTTGATCTATTGTTAACACTTGATATACCATAATAATTTTATAGCAGTTATGGCAGCAGACATCTCCTGATGTTAAGTTGATAGGATATTCACAAGACAAAAGAAATCCTCCATGTCTACACTATAAAGCAGTCTACTCTGTGGTTACTATAAGTACATTGTGGTGTTTCTGAGAATGGGTGATATATACTAGTAATATGACCTATCATGCCCGTTCAAAGCTCAAACAGTTAATATCATATCCTGTTTATTATATCACAACTATTATAGGTAGATATTCTCAAAGGAGCAATGGAAAAGAGCCAAACCAATTAGAACATAAACAAAAGATCATCAACCTCATACCAAATAATATCAAGGTCAATAATTGACATGTGATACAAATGTGTACACAATAGCTTATTGCATTACACAATCACTATACGTGTACATGTACGAAATTACTAAGTAAGTCCATACTATGATATTTAAAAACTGTCACGTACGATTCTTGGTAGTATCCATTTGACTTACTCACTGTGTTCACTCCCACACTACAAAACCAATACTATTAAGATATAACCAACAGAGCATGAGCAAAAAACTGAAAATCCATGGCGTTATTTGTCAATTCTCAAATAATTACACTACAGTGTTTCTTCTAAACTCATAGTACAAAATAATAAACTACAAGAAACACAGAAGGTTATTGGCCAAAACACTTTAAGGTTATGGGCTCTAACAACAACTGTAATCAAATAATGATTAGGTCTCAGTCTAAAGTCTTCTTGTTGAAGTTTGATGTGGTAATAGCTTTGTCAACACATTAGTACCTTGAAGCATTAATAATAAAATATGTACTTATTATCTAATGAACAGTAACATATCACTCACTTATCATGATCCGTTCACTATGAATATGACTAGCCAAAAAAAACAACATTAATGTGTTTGTGTGTAAGGAGCTATGAATACAGTTGTACTGGTAAATGAATTCTGACTTAATCTGTAACCCATAAATAAACTTTGATTAAACTTGGTCACAGGAGAAGGGAGAGATGAAACAACTATCTATACTAAATACCTCCTCCACTTTAGTCAAATTTACAAGCACAATATATCTACTCAACCTTACTATTCTAGCTTACTCTATTTCCTTGTACTCAAGCAGTGTAGTGTGTTATAGTCATAATACTATAGGCACCCCTACACTCCAGTTGTTTGATACACTGTATCATAACAACTTTAGAATACATACAATATAGTCTCTGTTGCTATAAGGTTGGCACAACATAGAAACTATCAACAATACAAATGGTAAATGTATGCATGTTTAAAATTTGAATTAAAGCATTAAAGCTTAATATTAAATCATCTCATGGAACAGTATAAAGCTTAAAATCACACACGATTGCTCTACTCTTAAAGTAATATTAGTCCTGGACTGTTAGTAAACATTAGATTGGCTATAAGAGACAGCCAATCTACTTGGCTTTCCGTGTGTGAGGCAAGCTAACAATGTTGTTTGTCAATTACATCACTCATAATTAGATAATCGTTGGGTCTTCTAAACCATACAAAGACACAAACAACCCTACATAAAAAGAAACTTAGCGATCAACAGTTAAGAAATCAATTCAGAGGAAGACCCCATCGTTAATATATTATTAAAGAACCTTGGAGTTAGTGTCTTATGCCAGAAAAACAATAGCTATTAAAATCATAATTAATAGTTTTTTAATGGTTGGTATTACACAATGACGAGTGTGAAACACTGAGACTACTTACTACTGTTACCCAAACAAAATCATCTGACAATGGGAAATCTCACTTTCTTACAAATACATAAAGTCACAATATTGTAATTGAAGTAAAACTATTTGAATACCAAGAGATATAAAACAAAAGAATATCTTTGATCAGTTAACTGTTGTGTTTGAGGGTTGCCAAGTAATAATTATAGAGTAATGATGTATTTTATTGGCTTTTGTAAGCCAAACTTTTCAGGATTCATCTAAAACTTACATTTGTCACAACACTAACCTAATGATGTCAACTGTTTAGTAACTTTCAAATAACATAGAATTAGTGCCTCCCATTACAAAACTCCCAGATATATAGTCTGAGATTTTTTAAAAGCTCAAGTAGGATTGATTATCAGTATATGTATTTATGCTTGCAAATAAGCAGAGCATATTAGGACAACTACAACCAATAGATGTACTTACATGAACATTGCCAAATACACAAAATTAATGGCTTACTTAATATAGTATGTATAGCCCTCAGCTGTCTTCCCAATCTCCCAGCCAGGTGGTAGTGGCATGCTTTGCAAGTCCATGCTGAATGGTGAGAGCGAGGATAGCGTTCCAGATCTGCTGGTAATGACATCCCTCTTAAATGACCACTAGATCTACTTGAATATTTGACCGAGAGGAAGCTGCACAGAAGGTCCTAATGTTTTTTTCTGTTGCTCAGCTTTATCAGGTTCTTTGCAAAAATGATAGCGGTAAGCCATCTGTCACACGCTTGGACTGTTGTTTGCCGTCAGCACTCAACACTTTGAAAAGTTCTTCTAATTTGGCATCCACTATCTTGGGAAACATTCAAGATGACGTTCTTGGATTCTGATGGTAGTCATTGATTAAATCAGACATGTTGATAATCTTATTGAGGTGGTGTCACTTATTCCTGCAAAAAAATGCCTAGCAAAGTCGTTTTATTTATCACGGATAATCAAGAGGGTAATGTTGACAAAACCTGGCGATAAGTAAACGTTGTGTCTCCGGAGTTTCTCGGCCTTGAGTAGTCTCCTCGTGCTTAAGTCAAGCCCCCTTGTTAGAATTCTCAAAGATATTTTCTTTTGTTTTGAAGCTGAGGCGTTCCTTTCACCTGTCAAGTTTACAGTTGCACAGTTTAGATTGACAATACCTAGCCAGCAAAACGGTGAGAGCTGCTGAAAGGCTAAGTTTTCTTGGATGAGAGTTCGGATAAATCGAACTTAGCAATTACGCTCTTGATTAGAGCTGAGGTGACGATGACAAAAATGGTTTTCGAAAGATCTAAGAAAGAACTTGATTTTCGACTGGCAAAGTCACAAACAGTTTAAGGCGAAGATAACCTTCGAACAATTAGTATTTCAGGAATATTATAAGAACTGGAGATAAAAACACTTGCAAAAATACACATCCAGCACCAAAATAATAAATGAGCTGGTGGGCGTAACGGAAGTTGTGGTTATGCGAAATGTATATTATGACATCAAGTACATTTGAGGTACTTTTTACTGGTGTTGTTGAAGTTAATTAGTATTATAATTACAATGTGAAATATTACATACATCATGTAGTATAGAGGCATTTTACAATGGTGTTTTATTAAGAGAGATTTACTTGAAGCAAACAAGCCAGATTGTATAGTTTCATTTGCTTTTTAGAAGGAAACAAGAAAAGCCAACCATCACCTTTTAACTACTATACTGACAACACACCATTGTTCGTGTATTAATTATATATAATACAGAGAGTTTATTATTCTGAGATAGACAGGTGAAAAACAAACACAGACTACAGTTTTCTAAACAATGAAGAGTTTTCCTTCCTAAGCTAAAATCAAAGCTACTGTAAGCCATTGACAAGTAATCAAAGCGATTTAAACAGTAAATATATATGACATATGATTATTGTGTTGATTGCCATAACCAAAGAAAACATTCTTAAAGGACATTTTGTGGACTCTTAAAAGTATATAAATTCAATGTACATAGAGTGCCATGAACAATAATTGAACTAATACAATTGTAATATGTCATAATCAATATATTATTATATGGGGTACTTAAAGACAGAACAGGCTAAATCATTTGTTGATTTTTTTGTAACTAGAACAAAAAATTTTCATTAATTAAATAATCTCCACTAATGTTATAAACCTTATTAATAATCATTTTTCTTGTTAATACACTTCAGCAACTGACAGGCTAAGCCAGTCCTGTGTAGAACTAACAATGAGACTTAGTTGTATTAGCCATGTAGACTATATACTCTGAGTAGTGATTAATTTTTAAAGTTAAATGACTCAAACGATGGCTAATGAGTGACTGCAAGCATAAACATATGTAATTATTACACCATAGTATTATGTTAAAGTTGATTCAAGTAACAAACTTATTATAATTATTTTTATTGATGTGATTAACTTCTGGAAAGAGAATATCAACTGTTAATCAACATATAAAGAAGTCATCTTTTTTATCTTAAAAGAAGTGGAGAGATTTGATTAGTTTGAAAGGCACTGAGCTAGCATGGTCTATGTGATTCAGATAACTGCATTTAAAGCTAAGATAGAATTTTCAATTAAAGTAGTGTTGATAAAATTTTTTTGTATCGCCAATAAATTTTTAGCGCACGTTTCCATAGAAAGTATACGCGAATAGATCACGTGAGCACGAAGCGTCCCGTTAAAACGAAAAAATTTTTTTGACGTGTCTCCTCTCATGTGTAGAGTTCTCTGCAAATTCTGTTTCTGTTTCAAGTCAAAGAACTTTATTCACTGCGAATTGGTTCTAATATCCTTTATTAACAAAGGTCAAACACATGCAATAACATTTCAATATTTTCTATGTTCTTTTGAGTTGATTGGCCTACCAATGTAGTTTTAGCCCCACATTCAATTGAAACCCTAAACAATAGTACTAATATTATTTGCTTGTTAAAATCTTTGAACATGCAATGTAATCATATTGATTTCTGTAACAATATAGGTGGTACAATGGCATCAAGCAAATCAAGAACGATTTAAATCAACAACTAACAGGAAGACCTCAAAGTAGCAAATCCTTTTGTCTTCCTCCAATTGCCAAATATCCTCAGTTGACTGCTGTCCAAATGTTTACCACCAAGACACAAGACTGAATATTCTCATACAAAAATTATGTGCTCAATCTAGCTCTGGCACCCTTATCTCTGTGAAATCAGTCTCCTGCGAATCTACGATATGGACGACCACTTCCATCAAAGCACTTCTTTGCTCATTTTAAAATAGACACAGACAAATTACTTCAGACTGAAGACTATTTTGTCAAACCCAATGGTGATTGTTCTTCTTTCATCAAGTTTGATTCTGCTCAATCCAACTCTGAGACAACTCTTCCACCAATAAACTCTGAAAACTCTCTACATAAAGTGCAATACTCTCGTCATCATCAACATGATAATGGACCAACAAATTCTAAATCTGAAACATAGTACTGCTCAACATATTGAAAGATACCCTTTCAATGCAGTTCGACCCAACTCTGGACGACCTCTTAATAATGTTCAGCCCAACTCTGGACGACCTCTTAATAATGTTCGGCGAAAGCCTGGACGACCTCTCAGCATGGAGAGTCTTGTTGCTCGATTTAACTCCAGACAACTTCATAGTCATGTTTTCTCAACCCATGTTTAGACGGCCTCTTAATGTTGCTCGACCTAATTCTGGACGACCTCTTCCTCCTCTTCCTACTGAGTATCAACCTTCTCAACCTAAACCTCAACAATCTCACGACATTGCTCAACCTAACTATGAGGTATTTTATCGAAATTCTCAGCCTAGCTTTGAACAAACTCTTTGTAATGCTCTGCCTAACTCCGAACATCTAACTTTGGACAATCTCCTCAAAATGTTCAGTCAATTGGACAATGTATTGATAATACTAATTCTAATTCTGAACAACCTCATGATGATGCTCAGTCCATACATACATCTAGGCAGCATTTTGAGTCTAACTCTGACCAGCCTCTCAATGTAGAGCATCATGCTTTTCAACCTACATGTAACTCTCTTTATGATGCTCAGCCTGACTCTGGACAGTCTTTTGATGTTACTCACCCAAACTCTGAAAGCTCTCTTGATTATGCTCGACTTGATTCCAAAGCAAACTCTAAAGAATCTGATGCACAAGATGACTTCACTGAAGATTCTCTTCCTATGGAAAGTCATTCTATTCACCTAATGAGGATTGTTCTGTTAGTGAGGAATCTCTTCCTATAGACCAACATAACCCAGTAAAGTCTTGGCGTTATGTCGCTCATCCTGATTCAGAAATGTCTTATTATTTACAGTGCGATGCTTTCTTACCCAATTACTCTAAAGCAGTTTCATACTTTCCGTCTTACAAGTGATTTTGGAAGGCCTCTTCCATCCCTGTCTGAAAGATTTTTTCCCCTTGAATATTTGCTAATCAATGGCATGGTAGATTATGTTCCTGCATATGTGAGATTTCCTGTTCGACCTTACTATAGGCGCATCCAAACACTTCCTACTGCCACTTTGATTCCGATCCCTGAGCACTCATCTGTTGATTTCACATCAGAGACTTCTGATTCTTCTTCTACCAGTGAGCAACCAAGACGTGAAGAGCCTAAAACAAATAGTACGAATAACTTCTTTTTCCAGAGCAGTATATTCAAAGTCTCATACTGAGCTGTCAAGATCTAGATCTGAAGAGGTCGAGCCCAAACCAATGATTCGAACAACATCATTTTCAAGAGTGGATTACTCAAAAGTTCAACCCATTGAACAAAATCAGTCAATTCAGCCTTCTAATCCACTGAACAATATGACATACAGTGGTGAGAGCAACAGCTGTAATTCTGTCAGATCATATTTAAGTGTAGAAGAAGATACGCCTATTGAATGTCCCTTAGCAATCAGTTTTAGATGCCACATTAGTGCTGCTAATTATAAATACAATGATACTTCCTCAGAGAGTAGCAATGAGAGTATAAGTTATGTAAGTGATTTTGAAGAGTATGAAGATGAAGGGATTTCTTCAATTCTGTCTGAGAACGGTGATCATAGTGGTCAAGCTCTAATTAATAATAAGGTAAGGACTTCTATTAAAATAATACTAAAGTAAACATTTAATTCTTTTTAGGATTCTATATCTGAAGAGAATGTTGCTATTGAAGCAACAAACATTAATAATAAGGTAAGGACTTCTATTAAAACAATACTAAAGTAAACATTTAATTCTTTTTAGGATTCTATATCTGAAGAGAATGTTGCTATTGAAGCAACAAACATTAATAATAAGGTAAGGACTTCTATTAAAACAATACTAAAATAAACATTTAATTCTTTTTAGGATTCCACATCTGAAGAGAATGTTGCTATTGAAGCAACAAACATTAATAATAAGGTAAGGACTTCTATTAAAATAATACTAAAGTAAACATTTAATTCTTTTTAGGATTCTACATCTGAAGAGAATGTTGCTATTGAAGCAACAAACATTAATAATAAGGTAAGGACTTCTATTAAAATAATACTAAAGTAAACATTTAATTCTTTTTAGGATTCTATATCTGAAGAGAATGTTGCTATTGAAGCAACAAACATTAATAATAAGGTAAGGACTTCTATTAAAATAATACTAAAGTAAACATTTAATTCTTTTTAGGATTCTATATCTGAAGAAAATGTTGCTATTGAAGCAACAAACATTAATAATAAGGTAATGACTTCTATTAAAAACAATACTAAAGTAAACATTTAATTCTTTTTAGGATTCTATATCTGAAGAGAATGTTGCTATTGAAGCAACAAACATTAATAATAAGGTAATGACTTCTATTAAAACAATACTAAAGTAAACATTTAATTCTTTTTAGGATTCCACATCTGAAGAGAATGTTGCTATTGAAGCAACAAACATTAATAATAAGGTAATGACTTCTATTAAAATAATACTAAAGTAAACATTTAATTCTTTTAGGATTATATATCTGAAGATGTTGCTGAAGCAAAATTAATAATGTAAGCTTCTATTGAAATAAACTAAACATTTAATAATAAGGTATATCTGACTTTGCTATTAAAAAACAAACATTAATAATAAGGTAAGGTAATGACTAAATTAAACATACTAAAGTAATTTAATTTTTTAGGATTCTACATCTGAAGAGAATGTTGCTATGGAACCAACAAACATGAACAGTCCTATTGAACATCCTACTCAAGACATTGTCCCAACACAAGATGATAATGGCATTAATATTGAAGATGCAAATGAATCAAACAAAAAGCAATGGTAATATAGAGAATATTAATTGTAAATTAATACTCTCTATATTACCAGAAAATGTAAACCGAAAAAGAAAGCAACAAAATAAAGAAGCCATCACTATTTGCAAGATTTAAAGCTAGACTGATTTCTTTCTTTATATGTAAATAGTTTTATAGTAACTCTTCCTAGTAATATGCTACAAACAATTACACATACATTATTTTAATTTAAATATAATAATTTACTATTATTGTTTTTAGTGTCATAATGCAATTTGTCTTGTATTTTGGTTAATATTAAAATATTAAAATTAATGAAAAACATGTATGAAGGACATTACCAAACAAGATTGCAATAACAAAGTTCTTGCAATGAGACCTGTCACTGTCATGTTTAGAAATGCAACTACTAGCCATCAATAAGGGTTGCACTTTGTGCAGGCATATACAATATAGTCCTCAAGCTAAACAAACTAAACTCTAGTCGACACACATGCTGGACCATAGATTCTACATGGTGGTCCAGTATGCATACCTTATTTAGCATCTATAGCTGGATAGCTGTCATAGAAGTATTCCTATCATGAGATAGTATGTTTGACTTGTCTATTTGCTATGGAAGCCCACAAGGACTCTCCAAATTAGGGTCCAAGTTGCATAATACTGATCCCTCTTACCTCCCAAACTGTAAATATTGAAGTGTGTAACCTGAGGTTTGGAATGCTCCACTAAGTCAGGTCTAAACTCAGACTGAATTTAGAGTGTCTTTATGAGTTTCCATAGTTTGCTGATATCTTGACTTTTGAGTGTTCTTGCAAATTTGAAAAGAAATTTCCTAAAACTTTGTCCATAAAGGAGAATGAAGAGCCTCAAATACAAAAACAGAGACCATTGAATTTTAAAAAATGCAACATCATACGTCATGTAATGGTTTTTGGAAGACGCTCTGAAAGAATGTTAACGTTATTGCTACTGACACACCAAGGATATGAGTATCCTAGCTCAGACTTATGGATTCAGAGCTGATAACTACATGAACATTTTAAGTGATTGGAAATACAAGATCCTCCTATTAGGAAAAGCTCCAAGGGTTCGTAGATTTTTTTGCCGCCCGCTAAAGTTTGTTTTTTGCCCGGTTTAAATCTACTTACAAGAATTGTTTGGTAGTATATCATGAATTATCTATCGTCTGAATTGGCTAATTACTGTTCTGGTTGTACATAGAGTGCTATGAACAATAATTGAATTAATACAATTGTAATATGTCATAATCAATATATTATTATATGGGGTACTTAAAGACAGAACAGGGTCAATCATTTGTTGATTTTTTGTAACAAGAACAAAAAATTTTAAATTAATTAAATAATCTTCACTAAAGTCATAAACCTTATAATAAATTATTTTTATTGTTAATAACTCGTCAGTAAATGGCAAGCTGAGCCAGTCCTGCCATTGTTGTGTAGAACTAATAGTGAGACTTATTTGTATTAGCCATACAAAACTATATACTCTGAGTAGTGATTAATTTTAAAGTTAAACGACTCAAATGATGGCTAATGAGCAACTGTAAGCACAATCACTATGTAATCATTACAGCATAGTATTATGTTAAAGTTGATTCAAGTAACAAACTTATTATAATTATTTTATGATGTGACTAGCTTCTGGAAAGAGAATATCAACTGTTAATCCAAATATAAAGAAGTCATCTTTTTTATCTTAAAAGAAGTGGGGGAGATTTGATTAGTTTGAAAGGCACTGAGCTAGCATGGTCTATGTGATTCAGGTAACTGCATTTAAAGCTAAGATAGAATTTTCAATTAAAGTAGTGTTGATAAAAAATTTTTTGTATCGCCAATAAATTTTTAGCGCTCGTTTCCATAGAAAGATACGCGAATAGATCACGTGAGCACGAGCGTCCCGTTAAAACGCAATTTTTTGACGTGTCTCCTCTCACTGTAGAGTTCTCTGCAAAATTCTGCTTCTGTTTCAAGTCAAAGACTTTATTCACTGCGAATTGGTTCTAATATCCTTTATTAACAAAGGTCAAACACAATGCCAATAACATTTCAATATTTTCTATGTTCTTTTGAGTTGATTGGCCTACCAATGTAGTTTTAGCCCCACATTATATTGGAACTTTTGAAGAGCAACCCCCCCCCCCTCCTCTAAACAATAGTACTAATATTATTTGCTTGTTTAAAATCTTTGAACATGCAATATAATCATATTGATTTCTGTAACAATATAGGTGGTACAATGGCATCAAGCAAATCAAGAAATGATTTAAATCAACAACTAACAGGAAGACCTCAAAGTAGCAAATCCTTTTGTCTTCCTCCAATTGCCAAATATCCTCAGTTGACTGCTGTCCAAATGTTACCATCTAGACCAAAGACTGAATATTCTCGTACAAAATTATGTGCTCGATCTAGCTCTGGCACCCTTATCTCTGTGAACCAGTCTCCTATGAATCTACAATATGGACGACCACTTACATCAAGCACTTCTCTGCTCATTTTAAAATAGACACAGACAAATTACTTCAGACTGAAGACTATTTCGTCAAACCCAATGGTGATTGTTCTTTTTTCATCAGGTTTGATTCTGCTCAATCCAACTCTAAGACAACTCTTTCCACCAATAAACTCTGAAAACTCTCTACATAAAGTGCAATACTCTCGTCATCATCAACATGATTATGGACAACAAATTCTAAATCTGAAAACATAGTACTGCTCAACATATTGAAAGATACCTTTCAATGCAGTTCGACCCAACTCTGGACGACCTCTTAATAATGTTCGACCCAAACTCTGGACAACCTCTTAATAGTGTTCGACCCAACTCTGGACGACCTCTTAATAATGTTCAGCCCAACTCTGGACAACCTCTTAATAATGTTCGGCGAAAGTCTGGACAAACCTCTCAGAATGGAGAGTCTTGTTGCTCGATTTAACTCCAGACAACTTCATAGTCATGTTTCTCAACCCATGTCTAGACGGCCTCTTAATATTGCTCGACCTAATTCTGGACGACCTCTTCCTCCTCTTCCTACTGAGTATCAACCTTCTCAACCTAAACCTCAACAATCTCACGACATTGCTCAACCTAATATGAGGTATTTTATCGAAATTCTCAGCCTAGCTTTGAACAAACTCTTTGTAATGCTCTGCCTAACTCCGAACAATCTAACTTTGGACAATCTCCTCAAAATGTTCAGTCAATTGGACAATGTATTGATAATACTAATTCTAATTCTGAACAACCTCATGATGATGCTCAGTCCATACATACATCTAGGCAGCATTTTGAGTCTAACTCTGACCAGCCTCTCAATGTAGAGCATCATGCTTTTCAACCTACATGTAACTCTCTTTATGATGCTCAGCCTGACTCTGGACAGTCTTTTGATGTTACTCACCCAAACTCTGAAAGCTCTCTTGATTATGCTCGACTTGATTCCAAAGCAAACTCTAAAGAATCTGATGCACAAGATGACTTCACTGAAGATTCTCTTCCTATGGAAAGTCATTCTATTCAACCTAATGAGGATTGTTCTGTTAGTGAGGAATCTCTTCCTATAGACCAACATAACCCAGTAAAGTCTTGGCGTTTTGTTGCTCATCCTGATTCAGAAATCTCTTATTATTTACAGCATGATGCTTCTCACCCAATTACTCTAAAGCAGTTTCATACTTTCCGTCTTACAAGTGATTTTGGAAGGCCTCTTCCATCCCTGTCTGAAAGATTTCTTCCCCTTGAATATTTGCTAATCAATGGCATTGTAGATTATGTTCCTGCATATATGAGATTTCCTGTTCGACCTTACTATAGGCGCATCCAAACACTTCCTACTGCCACTGTGATTTCCGATCCCTGAGCACTCATCTGTTGATTTCACATCAGAGACTTCTGATTCTTTCTTCTACCAGTGAGCAACCAAGACGTGAAGAGCCTAAACAAATAGTACGAATAACTTCTTTTTCCAGAGCAGTATATTCGAAGTCTCATACTGAGCTGTCAAGATCTAGATCTGAAGAGGTCGAGCCCAAACCAATGATTCGAAACAACATCATTTTCAAGAGTGGATTACTCAAAAGTTCAACCCATTGAACAAAATCAGTCAATTCAGCCTTCTAATCCACTGAACAATATGACATACAGTGGTGAGAGCAACAGCTGTAATTCTGTCAGATCATATTTAAGTGTAGAAGAAGATACGCCTATTGAATGTCCCTTAGCAATCAGTTTTAGATGTCACATTAGTGCTGCTAATTATAAATACAATGATACTTCCTCAGAGAGTAGCAATGAGAGTATAAGTTATGTAAGTGATTTTGAAGAGCATGAAGATGAAGGGATTTCTTCAATTCTGTCCGAGAACAGTGATTGTAGTGGTCAAGCTCTCGTTAATAATAAGGTAAGGACTTCTATTAAAACAATACTAAAGTAAAATATTTAATTCTTTTTAGGATTCTACATCTGAAGAGAATGTTGCTATGGGACAACAAACATGAACAGTCCTATTGAACATCCTACTCAAGACATTGTCCCAACACAAGATGATAATGGCATTAATATTGAAGATGCAAATGAATCAAACAAAAGCAATGGTAATATAAAGAATATTAATTGTAAATTAATACTCTCTATATTACCAGAAAAATGTAAACCGAAAAAGAAAAGCAACAAAATAAGGAAACCATCATTATTTGCAAGATTTAAAGCTAGACTGATTTCTTTCTTTATATGTAAATAGTTTTATAGCAACTGTTTCTAGTAATATGGTACAAACAATTACACATATATTATTTTAATTGCATACATTATTGTAATTTTAATATAATAATTTACTATTATTGTTTTTAGTGTCAGAATGTAACTTGTCTTGTATTTTGGTTAATATTAAATTATTAAAATAAACGGAAAAACATGTATGAATGACACTATCAAATAAGACTTAAAAACAAAAGATACTTCTTGCAATGAGACCTATCACTGTCATATTAGAAATGCAAACTACTATAAAGCCACAACTAGATCAATGAGGTCTGCACTTTAGTGGGCATAGACGATATGATCTTCAAGCTAAACAAGCTAAACTCTAAGTCAACACATGCACTGGACCATAGATTCTACATGGTGGTCCAGTATATGCACCTAATTTAGCATCTATAGCTGGATAGTTGTCATAGAAGTATTCCTATCATGAGATAGTATGTTTGACTTGTTGTTTGCTATGGAATCCCAGAATCAAAGGACTCTCCAAATTAGAGTCCAATTGCAAGTTGCATAATACTGATCCCAAGCACAAGATATCTTTGTCCATGAAAGAAAATGAAGAGCCTCAAACACAAAAACAGAAACCATTGATTTTAAGAAATACAATACCATAACATCTAATGTTTTTTGGAGACACTCTGAAAGAATTGTTATTTTACTGACACACTATGGATATGAGTATCCTAGCTCAGACTTATGGATTCAGAGCTGATAACTGCATGAACATTTTAAGTGATTGGAAATACAAGATCCTCCTATTAGGAAAGGCTCCATTTGGACCGACTAAGAAGATCAAACTTCAAGCAATTGTCAGCATTATTTGTATATTATAGATAAGACAATGTACAAACACTATGGATTCAACCACATACACTGTTTGATTTTTGATATTAATTTTGTAGGAAAAGTACATATCACAATATAAAAACTAACCTCTATTGATCATGACTGTAAGTTAGGTATAATACAATACTAACGATAGATTGCACGATTTACTGGACCTGACCTATGACCTATGTGTGAAGTAGAACTAGGCAGTCTGCTTCATCCTAGAAAGAGAGTATATTATTATAATGAAACTTTATATCATCTCAATTTGGATATGTGAAAAATAACTACCAGTATCACAAACTAGCTATTATGTAGATAAACAGATCCCTTTTAGCTCACTAAACATAATGTATATTCTAATAAACTTATGGATTTGTGTCATGCTGATTTTAAAATTACTAACCTTAGACATTTTCCTCTACAAAACAAAGAAATCTGAGTTCCTTCTAGGTGTAGAATAAAAGCAGCTGGTCTGAAATCTTCAATCTTCAATCTTCCATAAAGGTTCCATTGGTTGCGAAGGGGGCGGGGGTTTCGTTGATTTTTTGCGGCCACTAAAGTTTGGTTTGCCCGGTTAAATCTACTACAAGAATTGTTCGGTAGTATATCATGAATTATCTAGTTTTTCAGGTTTTTTCTGTCCCAGTGCATAAAACAATAGCAAAAAGTAGATTTGTCTATTGCGGTGGCTAGATCGAGGGCTATGGCATGCAAAGGTAAGTTGCTAATGCACAACGACCGACATGCAGTCAATTTAGTCTCTAATCTATAGAAAAGGGGATAAGTTCGAACCATTTGCGTCTGAATTGGCTAATTACTGTTCTGGTTGGTGCTAATACTGTTTGCTAGTTATTCAATGGCGTTTTCCACTATGCATAACTTTATGACTAACCCCAAAAATGAGTCATGTGTAAGCTGATCATGACTTAATTATAAAAAGTCATATATTGTACTATATCTCTTTTTCTTCAGGGAAAGCCAGGTCTAGGAGAAACAGAAACAATGTATGCTATAGCATCTGGAATATACAATGGAGGTGGAATTTTAGGCGCATTAATAGCTCCAACACTTCTTTCATTTTCAACTATCGAACTGTAATTGCATTTGGTCCAGTGATTCAAATTTTTGGAAGCACTTTGTATGGTCTTAGCACTAATGGATGGATGGTCATTGCAGCTCGATTTTGCTAGGAACAAGTGATGCTTGGGTTTTAACTTCAATAATGTCCTATTACACAGCCAGTACCAGAAACCAACCCCGATATTAGACTTAAGAAAAAGCTGATGAGTTGTCTACTCTGTAGTGATTTCTGTTTTCATATGTGCCATTTCACTGGTAAGGAAGCAACATAAAGTTACATATACATATGGATATTTCTTGATGCATGGGACCATTTACTGTATGCTTTACACAAGCCTTTTATATATATATATATATATATATATATATATATATATATATATATATATATATATAATTATTTATATATATATATATATATCCTTTAGGATTGATACTTTTAGTATCTCAATTATTCCAATCAGTAGTGGACCAGTTCGCTGGTTTTCATGGTTTCAAGTTGTTCAAGGTTTTTGTCTTGGAAAATGTTAGTGATCTTCCTCTTCCAAAGTCACGATCAGATAAATCAAGAAACTTGAACACAAAACCAGCTGCACTAGGCTAAATAAACAAGAAAGAAGGCAATCAAAATCAGGTGGCATGAATGGCAATCAAGTTGCTTGGACTTGTTCAACTGTTATAGTATCCTTGTCGTATTATCATTATTACTATTACAAGTATTGTATATACAACAGACACTGCCCACTGCTATCTAGAGATACATGATAAATATATTTTCAAATTCCATAGCCCTTAACTAACTACATAGGTTTGTAATATATTTAGTAATAACTGCTATGTGGTTGATTCAGGGCTGACAATTTTGGATACATTCATTAATCCTGTATTGGGTGATTATTTTGGATTTTCAAATTGTAAACACGCTTACTTCCTTACCTGGATCTCTAACAATGATGCCACTAGCCTCTATTATTATGTAAGCTATACAATAATAGATATAAAAAATGACAATGTATTTTAAATTTGTAGGTTGTTTTTTAGAGAGAATAAAAATAAGCAGTCGTGCAGTACTTATATATATCTCTATTAATTGGAACAGGTGGATTTGTCAGTTTGGGTGATTGGCAATCAATTTCAGAGAACCCTTGCAGTAATGTTTCAAACATGTCGACCAAATCCTATAATGATCATTGTCTTTTAAATGACTGCGTACCTGTCAGCAATATTTTAAATAGTAAACACAACAATTTACTATTACCTCTCAACTCTACTGGACACTGTGCTTTATGCAATGAGAGAACCCTTCAATTGGGAAAAAGATGGAAAAATTAAATGTCACTATCAAAACACATGTTTACACTTTTTGCTATCTACATTGAATCAAATAACCAAATTCTGCAACGATACAATTGAAGACTTAGCGTCAGCAATTGATGAATTATATGACAAAATGTTTAGTAATAAATTGATGTGTGAGTCTTATGATGATTGCTATTGGAACAAGGACTCCATTATAACTGGGACTATTGTAAGACTGTTTACCCCATCTGTCCGTAGCAAGTCAGGATCACTGTCATTTGTTCAAATGTGCATAGGAGTATCATTGGTGTTACTAGCAACAGGAATTGGTCGGTATATGCTTTATCCTATGATGACCAAAGTATCTCCTCCACGATATCAGGGTAATTGTTGTCTAATATTTTCCGCAAAATTTATTCAATTTTAGTTAGTATTCGATTCACTGTTAGTGGTGGATCTACACCTGGATCCACAAATAAAACAGTATCTTAATACAGTAGTAGTGTGTTAGTATTACTCTATTTTCATGATTAGACAAGGCTTATGTAAACTGTTTCTCATGCTTGCATAGGATTCTTAATAATATTATTATTCAGTATCAAACCTGCGTACAGGTTTGTTCATGTGTTTAATCTTTTTGTCTTTTTACACAGCCAGTAACAACTAGCATCCTTGTGCTGATTCAAGCTCTGTCAAGATTAATTACACCACAATGAGGGAAGCTTCGCTTCGCAATTGCGCGTTAACAATAATAATTATTGCGTTGATACGTGAGACTTTATATTTCCTTCTGCAGTGTTTTACTCTACACAACATCTGGACATCGTACTTTTTCTTCAATGGCTGTCATGCTACGTTTCAAATTCCAGTACATTGGTTACTGTCTGTTCTGTAGCCAAATCAGTCAAAGAGAATCGACCACGTCTACCCAGCCATGGCAGGACCTTCTTTTTCAAGTATAGCTCCATTGATGACAAAACTGGATTACAAACGTGAGTATGAAGAATAAAACAGAGTTATTGCCTGACGCTATCACTGGTGAAGAAGAGGGGAAGGTGTATGTTCCGTTTTATGCTTTTGCCAGCCATCATCTCATGTCTACACACAACCGGCAGATTTCTACTTCAAGTATAGCTCATTGATAACAAAAAACTGGATACAAACATAAGCATTGGAAGAAAACAGAGTTGTTGTGATGACGCTATCACTGGTCAGGAAGAGGGGGAGGGTTGTAGTTTTACCAATGCCATCTTGTGTATACCACCCATGGCAGACCTTCTACTTCAAGTATAACTCATTGAATAACGAAGCTAGATACAAACGTAAACATTAAGAAACACAGAGTTTGTTGTGACGAACAAATTGTCACAGGTCAAGAAGAAGGGGGGTGGATGTAGTTATTGCCATCAGCTCTATGTCCACACAAAATGGTATACCTTTTTCAAGTGTACTTGCATCTATAGCAGTCACTGATAGAAAACACAAGTACTGAAGAAACACAGAGTTGTTGTGATGATACTATCACAGGTCAGGAAGAAGGAGAAGGTGTAATTTTTGTAACATTTCCAAAGTGAGCAAGAATTATCTGATTTTATACATGACAATGACACAAGCAGCATTAATACTAACTGTCGTCTTAGCTACCTATTGGAACAAAGTGTGGTCTCATTTATTTTTGACGTCCCTCTGTAGTTTTAAATGAGGGCCGTGTATGTGGAAACTCCAATTTATTTGAAGAGTGAATTGTTGTGCATCTCTTAATTATAATGCACCTTATCATGGTGTAATTTATAACATCAATTAAGTTTAGTGATATATTTAATTTTGATTTTGTTCAATTTTTTTGGACAGTCTTTTAGTATCAATGAAAGAAATTGAAATATCTATAGGAACCATCTTGAAATAAAGCATGCAGTCAGAGATCAGAGAACAAAATAGTATCAAAATTATATTATAATTATAACCCAATAAAAAAATGCTGAAAGGCAAACCTTTCAGTAGCTGTGGATAACATTTAGAAGGTTTATCAATTGTGAATTTCTGTGATGTCATGTCAGTCAACGTAATTGGGAATGGTACTTACAAGCCACAAAATAATTAATACCATTGATCAGTAATTTACAAAATTGGAGAGAATTAAATAACACAGTAAACCACAATAAAACAAAACTTGAAAAGCTAAGTTCCAAAATTATTACTAAATTAATACCCCCCATGTGTCACATGACCTCAAGGTCACACGACGTAGTTATAGTAGCTCACGAATTTCTTTTATGCAATTGACAGAGAATAGTCAATGTAAGCAGACCCCTCCCATGGACCACTCCCCCTTATCTTCCTTCAACATACGTCGAAAGATTATTCAGATTTATCGCGCTGCTTAGCAACAAGTAACTATTAAAGAATAAAGGTTACAATTATGTCTTGTTACTTAAATAATATTATTTTTACGAGAAGTTATATAGAACTGTAATATTTGCGAAGTAAAAACCCTTTTCAAGAGAATCTAAAGTTGGAGAATAGTGCCTGTTGCTGTTGTTTAGTTACAATACTGTACTAATACAGTATGATTATTGCAAAATATCCACTCTAAGTAGTTGACTTTAATTTCATGATTTCAATGAATGTACAAAAGTAAGGGTAGCTTGTGTGACAATTTTTCCTTTGCCATACTTTGATGACAGACATAATAGATGTATGTCAATTACTATACTCAATAGTAACATATATTTTCAGGAAGTACCGTATATTATCAGTATATTATCAGTATCTATCCGTATATTATCCGTATATTATCAGTATATTATCAGTGTTGTATCATAGTAAGTATTATTTCATTTGATGTGGACTTGGACTGTTAGATAGACTAGCTCTCAATTTATTATTGATATCTAGTTTCAAGAGCGTAATGCAGGTCGAAGAAGGGGCAAAGGGTAAACTTTGATGGTTAGAAATAGTTATGTACATATGCTATCAATATGGGAATAGGACAGAACTCAAATATTTTAATAATAAGTTCAT
>NW_024533995.1:0-27894 GCF_016097555.1 Gigantopelta aegis | reverse complement strand
CCCATTGTTGTAGAGAAAGGAATATTCCCTTCTTCGAAGGTTTCACGGATTTAGTTTCTTCTTAACACCACCACCACTGACGCAGGTCCACCCCAGCAAAGTTCTTGTCGACGCTGACATGGACGTTGACACCAAGGTGTCTGAACAATGTTTCGTCTTTCCTCTGTTTAATGCTGAAATCGTTTCGTCAATTTGGCTTTTACATCCAGACAGTTCGATCCACTGTTTAAGACTAAGGACAATACCTCGCTTGGTGGGGAAGGTTTTCCCCTTGTCACTGTCAAATTTCCTTATGTGAATAGCAGTGTCCCCTTTCCATAACTTGGCCACCACGTAGACGTTAGTTCCAAGTTCTAGACGACATCTCACTTCATCACTTGTGGAACAGGCCATCTCTGGATTGAACGTAGATCTGATTGTTTTCGGCGAGCGAATGACAATGAAACCGTATCTAGCCTTTTTATACTCTTTCGTGTCAGTCTAGGTAGGTCAGGGGCCGTTCTAAGTAGGTCAGGGGCCGGCCTAAGTAGGTCAGGGCCGTTCTAAGTAGGTCAGGGGCCTGTCTAAGTAGGTCATGGGCCGGTCTAAGTAGGTCAGGGCCAGTAGGACGAGGTCACGTGATGTCATCAAGGTCACGGAAAGTAGGTCAAGGTCACGGAAAGTAGGCCATGGGGCCCAACAAGCCCCCTTACTACTACTGGGTGTAATGTGTACTCGAGGACGTCGACTGTTGGTGATCGATCACGTGACATTTACAGCGAAGGAGCTCGTTTTCCGTCATTCGGTAGGTGAAGTTTTTTGTTATTTTAAGCTTGAAATTAATTGATTTCTCAAATAATACTCGCGACCTGTTAAATCTTACAGCTGTGATTGTGGATATAAAACCGCAGTAAGCTCCAACTACAAACGTCACATCCGACTGAAACACAGTGGCCAGGAGCTGATACGTTGTTTCTGTTCCCAAACGTTTAAGACAGCGGAACAAATGAGAAGTCATAGAGTTAGTGTCCACAACTTCGTTTGTAAAGAATGTGGTGGCAAGTATAAATCCAGGTGGGGTCTAAACCTACATTATAAAACTCATTCCAAAAAATACCAGTTTACCTGCAATATCTGCAACAAAGGATATCACCGGCGTGACTTGTTCCAGGTGCATCTGTCAACTCATATAACACTGCAGCCCTACGTATGCAAAGTATGCAAAAAGTCTTTCAATAAAAATTGTAATTTGGCAAGACATGTTAAACAGTGCACTGGAAACAAGACATTTCCATGTCGGGACCCCTTTTGCAAAACTGTGTGTCGTTCAAAAAGGCTGTTAAAAGAACACTTTGAAGGTATGCATGGTGATCCAAAATACAGATGTCCATGTGGTCGGAAATTCAAATGGCGATCTGGAATTTCAAAACATAAAAAAATATGTCCAGCCATGTCAAAATAAACAGGTGTAACGTTATATCTTTGAGAAATAAATATGTCATTCAGATCATAGTGTTTCATTTATTTATTTATTATTATTATATATTATTTTTTTGCATATAGAAATGGTGTTGTCATCTTGCCAAAACTTAGTCTTCTTCCCCTTTTACTTAAAAGAAACCACTTGTAGAGCTTTTTTTAAAACTCGTTTAGAGCTATTTCTAACTTGTCTGAGATATATGACAATGTTTGTTAGTCTTAAAACACAATAAATGTTCAAACACGATTTCATGATGGTGATTATTAGTATCTCACCTACAACAGCTCTATTCCTTCTCTAATATGTGACAGAATCTTCGATTCGTTAAAACGATATCGTTCAGACCTCACTCCAAGTGTTCCCCTAGCTGGCTGTGATAATGGTGTGATTGACGAACGCTTTCTTTTGGGTTTTCTTTCCGCTCTTCCAGATTGATCAAAATGGTGATCACTTAAATGTTTAAAGAATAAATAAAGTAAAATAAAATGAATGTATATCAGTGTGTAATGTTATATCTTCTTGGATGAATTAAAGGTTGCTGAATCTAATTCAACAATTTCAAGAGTGAATCTGACAGGATCTTTATTGAAAATGATGCCGGAAGTGAAAATACATAACCTACACACATATCATGACACAATCTTATTGTAGAATAATCAATCAACCGAACAAATAAGTAGTTAGTCTGCGATTTTTGCTAAAGTATCAAGTACGGGCATTTTATGAAACGCAGCAATTATACATGTAGTTATAGATAATAATAATACCGGCCTCGGTGGCGCAGTGGTTAAGCCATCGGCTCACAGGCTGGTAGGTACTGGGTTCGCTCCCCGGTACCGGCTCCCACCCAGAGCGTAGGTGTATGGCCACTACACCCTCCTTTCTCTCATTAACACTCTCACTAACATCTACTAACAATTAACCACTGTCCTGGACAGACAGCTCAGATAGCTGAGGTGTGTGCCCATGATAGTGTGCTTGAACCTTAATTGGATATAAGCACGAAAATAAAGTTGAATTGAATTGAATAATAATAATAAGCTCATAAATAAGTATTCTGAAATAAAGTTTTAAAAATGTATACTTCCTGTATATACGAATACTTACCGAAGTACAATATTGTACACCTTCAATGGGGCTGTTCACTCATAACTGAGTTGTCCACTTTCATCCTCGCAAGCTTCAGTTAAACATTTTACAGGATACACTTTAGCCTTTGAAGTGTGCATGTAAAATCCTCTGAAAATATAAGTCAGTTACAGTGTAGAACATCTTATTCATCTTATAAGCACTACAGTTAGTATGAAATACTTGTTCATGGAAAATATAAATAGAATGCATGTGTAATATGTACAAAGCCAAATAGCTTAGCATCTAACATTAATTCTCTTGGGAGGCAACTTTGTTACAATGCTTACGAGTGACGTACAGAGTTCATTAATTGCATACATTTATTTCATTATGACTAGCCCATATTTGAAACCTACTTACTAAATATCTGACATCCAATATCTGTTGATCAATTAATCAATATGCTCTAGTGATGTCGTTAAATAAGCAAACCTTTTTTTTTACAATTAATCTTCATCTTTATATAAGCATGTTCCTATAAAATATGTTCATGA
The DNA here is from genome assembly GCF_016097555.1 of Gigantopelta aegis. Classification (NCBI taxonomy): domain Eukaryota; kingdom Metazoa; phylum Mollusca; class Gastropoda; order Neomphalida; family Peltospiridae; genus Gigantopelta; species Gigantopelta aegis. Next base: position 24,810 of record NW_024533995.1, on the reverse strand, counting down.
AAGACGGTTAAATACCTGTTGTGATTTTGTCTTGTTTGATAAAGTTCACATGCTGTAGTCATAGCCAGGGGCACCTCACTACAGTGCAGGACACCAGAACCCTTTGAATCAAAATCTTGAAAAGCGCCAAAGAAATTTTCGCTGTCCAGTGTTCCAATTGTCCGTGGGTTATAGGTACCACTTCTGGTGAAGGCGTATAGCTGTGTACGTCTTTCTCCGTGAATCAACATCCCTTCAAACATAATGGAAGGAATGCCAAGAACATGAGTTCCAAATGGTGGAAATTTGTTAAAGTTTACCTCCTTCAGTAGAAACATTTTTAGCTGCTCCTGCAAGGCGTGTCTCTCACAAGCAGATATGCCTGGCTCGTCTTGTGCTCTGTACCAATTCCTTAGGAAACGACAGACATCTGCTTCGTTTTGGTAACCAACCGCTTCCAGTGCTTGGTCTACCTTTTCACTAATGTTGCTAGAGCAAACGCACAATTCTGCTTATCTGCTAAATCCTCCACCAATGCCGGACTTAATTCACACCCATTCTGTTTAGATTCACGAGCTATTTTCACCCAGGCATTTCTTGATAGACCCCTTTCAGAAATCCCCGTTGTACATATTTTTGATCTAGCGTTTGTCAAAATGTGTTCAGGATCCAAGAAACAGAATACATATCTCTTCTCTTCTGGTAAGTACTTGGGCTACTAATATTCGGCAGTTTCACCATTGCTTAATGATGCACTAACCTTTATGGGGCTTTTCTCTTTCCACAATCTAAGTTGTTCTGGATATATTGTCTCAGCCATCACAACATTCAGCAGAGCTTTTGGTAGCTTGTGAATGGCAATTTTAGCAAGCTGCTTTAAGGACTTAACACTTATACATTTCCTTCATTGAACACTCCCTGAACCATATTTCTCACATATTTTGTTCACGATATCCGCTTTCTTTATAGGAAGACGGTTATCCATCGCCAATCCACATGCAAGAATCTCATCCTTAGAAAATGTCTTATTTAAAACAGCTGCAGATGTGAATAACATATGGATGTTGTCTGCTGTAAAGTTTTTGTTACGATTCTCTCTCAATGACCCCGGTTTTCTGTTATCCTCTAGTGCTTTGAAAACAGCACTCCAGTGTACGTACCTTGTTTTATGTTCTTTCTCATCACAATTAAGACCGACGTGTGGATCACTAGTGACCCATTCCATACTGCATTCTCATTCCAAATCATTGCTACTCACAAAACGCTCGTTTTCTTGAATGGAATTTGTATCCTCTAAAGCTAATAATTCACTCTGCGTTTCCACCTGCATGCCTTTAGATTCACATGTAAGTCCACCTGTAGTATTATTGTCAATGTATTCGGTTGTATTTTGTGAGCGAATCTGTTCAGTTTTGTCTTGTTTGTTTGCTTTCTTTGTTTGCTTTTTTAGCATATCATCATATAAATGTGTTAGGTTATCAGGAGTACATGGTATCCTCAGTTCCATCTCTTTGTAACTTACAAACAATATGTCACGGGGATCCTATAATACCCGTAACTGAATGAAACACGATTATCCAAATATCTCTCCTAACTGTATATCTATTAGATCTCTCTGTAACAGGCGGTTATACCCTAGTGGCTCGTCTAGGTATGATCAGAGATAAGATCTTATATAAAGTATATATACTCTTCAAAAAAAGAAACGCAAAAGGGTACAAATGGGTTATAACTCCGATTTTATGTTTCCTACCGGTTCATGCTTTGTGAATATAAGGTCATTGCATGTCCCAAACACATTCCCACGGTTACATTCGATAAAACGCAGCTACTGTACAATAAAGTTCCAAAATGTGAATATTCGCAAAAACGCAGCCACGTGCAAACCATGTCACCACTGCACGTGCGTTGTCTGCACGTGCAACATGAACACCGACAGTATAAAAGTGCAGGGTGTTCGCTTGCCTGGCCTCTGTATCTGGCCGACAGTTGACAATCCAGGACATGCCACGTCTCAGTGAACCGCAGAGAAACAATGCCATCGGCCGACTAGACGCAGGCGAATCCAGAACGGCCGTTGCCAGGGCATTCCATGTGTCCCCAAGCACCATCTCCAGACTGTGGGACCGTTACCAGCAACATGGATCAACACGTGACCTCCCTAGATCCGGTCGACCACGGGTCACTACCCCCGGGCAGGACCGCTACATCCGAGTACGCCACCTTCGGGAACGATTGACTACTGCCACCTCCACAGCCGCAGCAATACCAGGTTTGCGCAGGATATCCGACCAGACCGTACGGAACCGCCTACGTGAGGTAGGAATTCGTGCCAGACGTCCAGTTCGAGGTGTCATCTTAACACCACAACACCGTCGACTCCGACTGCAGTGGTGCCAGATTCATCGACAATGGCCTCAACTGCGATGGAGACAGGTGTGGTTCAGTGACGAGTGTCCCGATTTCTGCTCCGACGTCATGATGGAAGATGTCGCGTGTATAGGCGTCGTGGTGAACGTTATGCGGCAAACTGCGTGCAGGAAGTGGACAGATTCGGCGGGGGTAGTGTCATGGTGTGGGCAGCCATCTCACACACTGGCAGAACTGACCTGGTCCACGTGCAGGGCAACCTGAATGCACAGGGCTACATTGACCAGATCCTCCGGCCACACATCGTTCCAGTTATGGCCAACGCTAACGCAGTGTTCCAACATGACAATGCCAGGCCTCACACAGCACGTCTCACAACGGCTTTCCTACAGAACAACAACATTAATGTCCTTCCTTGGCCATCGATATCACCGGATTTGAACCCAATTGAGCATCTATGGGACGAGTTGGACCGACGCCTCCGACAGCGACAACCACAGCCCCAGACCCTGCCCGAGCTGGCAGCAGCCTTGCAGGCCGAGTGGGCCACCATCCCCCGGGACGTCATCCGTACTCTGGTTGCTTCAATGGGCAGGCGGTGCCAGGCAGTTGTCAACACACGCGGAGGCCACACCCGGTATTGACTCCAGATGACCTTGACCTTGGTGGTGTGTCCTATCACTTACTCACAATGGACTAGAGTGAATTGTGAACAATCCTGCAACATTTGGTAATTATCGGACTCACCATTCAATAATTAAATCAATTCTCCAAATGTTACGACAATGTGGTTTTGCGTTTCTTCTTTTGAAGAGTATATTATTATAGCACGTTTAGTTCACTAGAAAACACAACAAAAACACAATACACTTTGGAATCTGTATTAACCTACGCTGACAAATGTACTGCCGCAGTAGTTAATTAATAACAACAAATAATAACAACCCAGAACTGATCACTTAATTAGTTAATCTCTAGGTGTCTAGTTCACACAATATGCTAATCACTTCACCGTGACACAACACCCACACGTGTGATAATTGAGAAATGCTTCCAGGAGAACTTAATTAATAAAGGAATTACAACTCTATTCCTAACTGGTTAATTTTTAATTAACCCTTACTACTCGTTCAGTAACGTGTGATAATTGAGAAACGCTTCCAGGGGAACTTAATTAATAAAGGAATTACAACTCTATTCCTAACTGGTTAATTTTTAATTAACCCTTACTACTCATTCAGTAACCTTGTAACACAGAATTAATACTGGTACCTATCACAATAAAGACAATAACCTACAGTTTACCTAGGTCCTCTAGGATGACTGGTTAAGCTTTTTATAATTATTTAGGACAGTGAGCCTACAGATTACTGCTTAAGATGACCGGCAGCACCGTCTAAATAATATTGGTATAATACAGTATTAAAATATTTAAAGTCACATCAATCACATCAAGGTTATACAACAGAGCAGAAAATATATAATTACCAAGTCCAAACGGACTAACGTTCCCCTTGGACGCCTTCCAATATGTTTCTCCCCGATATCTCTAAAACCCTAGCGATTTATAAAAAAACCGAATATCGCCTGGGGTACAAGGCGGTACTGAATCTTATCATGTGAATTTCCACAGTGACCAAGCGGTATTTTTTTTTCTCAGATGGTCAGACTCAATGACGCCTAGTCACCAAAATTACAGTTGTAAAAACCGCACTCGCGGAGGTATTACGTAACTACTGGCCACATGGCCTCCGCACCTGCGCTGGGTGTGTATTAGAAAGCACGGTCGCGCGAAGGTATTACGTAACAAGTTGCCCATCTGGGCTAAGTGCATTTGAAACTACACTCGGTCCTCTAAAACAATTAATATCGCCACAGGCGAAAAGAAATTAAGAGCATGTACCGTCACACAATACATTACTGTTTTTACATACATCAACCATGTCTTTCATGTTGTCTTTGGTGACTACACCAATTGAAACCAGTTTCCGTATTTGTTCTCCTTTAGACATTCCCTTTGCTGGGAGAACACATCTTTGGATAATTGAAGAACTGTCAGATGTTCATCGTTTAGACCTCTCGTAGCTAACCTGGCAAACGCCCCATCATAACATTCTGCTGCTACGTATAGACTTCTTTCATTGCAGCATTTTCTGACTTCAGTCAAGATCTTTTGCATCTGATCAGTCGTCACAGAGTTGTCTGTTAAAGCATATGCAATAGGTGCTGCATGGTACTGTTCTGGTTTGTACAATCTGTCCAAATCCGATATCATAACAACAAGGATTTGTTTGGCTAAATGTCAAGAAAGTTCATAGGCATCTTCTAAAAGATGTCCAATCCTACAGAAGCAATCTTGCACAGACTGCTTATGGAATCCTTGAATAACACTCTTTGATTCATGATGCCCCAACATATCATCAGTTTCACTTGGTATAAGCTCAGCATGACAACATTTGTTTGCTCTACTTGACGCTACTTCACAGATAAATTCTACGTTCGTTGTGATGTAACTACTGATGTCTCGTCGCACCTCTTGTATCAATGGATGAAGTTTTGTTGGCTTTGGGGGAATGTCAGAACCATATACAGTCGTCTCCACTTATTTGCACATCGGTTTATAGCATAATTCGGTTAATCGACTATTTTCACCCAACACGGAACCATTTGCCCGTATAACACTACAAAACATCCGGTTAATTGCACAGACTACAGGCTATATATCGGTTATTTGCACATATAAATAACGTTTTGTTTTTTTTGTTTGTGCTAAATTAATGTCACAAATGACTGAGAAAGTCTATCAAACTTTGGCAAAAAAACTCAAATAAATCACCGATTAATCTGTTTTGTTTGAGCTCACTGTGTGGCAAGCCGACTGTAATCGCGGTTTACAGAGTCGACGTGTGACATGCAAATGAGATGGTGTGCACGTTACTACTGGTGAATCACAATACCCGACTACAAGATTTAAGAATGACATAAATAAGTTGAATAAACCTAAGACCTAATGTTTTGTTTGCAATATATTGCTGTTGATCAGAGGCCATCTCAATAACAGGTAACTCTCCGACTATTATTTTTAGAAGTACCGCCTGTGCGCTTGTACGCATGCGCACTCAACTATTGAGGCCCTATTCGATTGACGTGTTCAGGGCAATCATTGTTCTGTGTCAATTACGTTATGTTGAGAAGCCTTGTTAGTAATTAAAAGATTACAGATCAATCGTCCTAGGCGGTTATGTTTTTAATAAATGTGACCGAGAAAGGGTTGTTGTTCACTTATTCATTAGATGCAGTGTACGCTGTATCTGTTAAACGCAAAAGAAACGATTTATCACTTGCTTCCCAGAAAATGTAGCGGAAAAAAAAAGACTGGTTGGGGAGGTCGTCAAAAAAAACACATAACAAAGACCGTTATTTATGGATCGTCCCTAAGTTTCTGCTATATTGTTAGACACCAGTCAGTCGGACCGCACCATGAAGGTCAGTCAATTGTGTTAGACAGGTCATGCATGCAATGCAGACTGCTGGAACTGATAACGACTCACTAGCCGAGCTTAACTTTAATTGCTTAACAATAGCAAAGTCATTATTTGGGGATCACAAATAATACCAAAGCTTGCCATATCTTTTGGGAGGGAATGAACACCATACCAGCAAATGCATACAAGTTCACGTAATTCTATGGTAAGGCGCATTCGGTCAATCAACAGCCCGGTAATTCCGGAAACTGACGTCATTTTGTAAACACGTGCACCGATGAAACGTGAACTTTTTTATGGTTCTGTTGTTTCAAGTTTATCTCATTAACTACATGGCTAATACACTTTGTTTACACTAGTGGATGGTCAGTGTTTGTTTTTTTAATGCACAAAGTTTGTGTTTTTAGAAAACGACGCCCAGTGACGGACGTTGTTGGGTTGTTTTTTAAAAAATGATTTCTGGTCTGGCAGATTAAAACAAAAACGTCATGCTAATTATATATATATCGATCGATATATTTTTTTACATTTATATTTATCCAACTGCATGTGACATGTGTTAACTGTAATAGTTCCGGTATGAAGTACCGCATTATGCTAAACTGTCTCCCATGCCACTTTGTAGTTGGATGGCTGTTACAAAGTGAAAGTCGGTACTCTATCGGTTAATCGACTAACCCGGTTAATTGCACAAAATCGAGCAGCACCGAGGGTATGCAAATAAGCGGGTTTGACTGTATATCAACAATTAGAGTCCATATTTTTTGCCAAAGTTCTTCTGAAAATTATACTTGTAGAACTGTTGACGTTCCTGGCGTGAATTTCACAAAAAGAAGTTTCTTTACATTTAAAATCTTAATTTCCAACAGAAGCTGGGGTACATAATACCTTTGGACTGTGTACATGCCCGATGGTGTGTAGACATTTTGTGGATTAGGACATTTAATTTCTATTCCCATGACAACATTGCCCATTTTATTGTGCAGACTTCCATCGGGACTTACAATGCAGATAGGTTTCCCGTTATGTTGAAGAGTGTAGCAGCCTTCTTCAAAGAATGTAAGATTTGGATAAAAGGCAGGTAATACTTTTGAAACAATTGTAGCTACAGTGTTGATTTCATTGTCTACCCCGTGCTGCATAAGAGCTTTGGTTGCATCAGAACATTCTGGCTCTGCTTTTCCCTAGAATTTTGTCTCAAAATGAGTAACTTGAGATTTAAGATTTTGAAGACCAAGGGCCTTGTATGCTGTGCTGCCTGTTAGGGGCAATTTTGCTCTGAGTTTGAACCATAGTGGACTCCTCTGTTTACTAAACTTGCTGTAGACATTCGATTGGCACTGGCTTTGTGCCACCATATTTTCATCAAGTCCAACCAAGCAAACAAAGTTGTCTTGCTTGTCAAGATCAACAACTGTTTCACAGCATTGTCTGTTTTTACCATTTGAAAGTAGGTATGATACTATTGAAGTTGATGCACGAATTTCTTGTTGAAGACCATCGATGCAGGGGTCTATTTTGTACAAAGATGTCTGAATACTACTGAGAAACAGTGCCATTTTCCCCTTTTTCCAGACCATGCCAGCTTCTTTGCGATATTTGTCAAAAACATACTGTTTTTTAACCCTGATTTCTTTCAGATGTTTCATTCTCTTGCACATAGCTGATGCCAACACTTGACAGGAGCCCACAATTGAAGATGCTGCTGAATTGAATGTGCCATCTTCCAGGTCCATGTCAGATGCTTGTTGTAGAACAGTGTTTGCCTTTTCTACACTGGAACGTTCATGTTGCAGTCTTATCTTTCTTTCTCGCAAGGTGGGAGATTTTTCAAAACCCATCATGTCAACATCACCGTTGGAACCACCAGGATTGAGTTTTTTAAGATCAACAGATAGCTTATATGTTTTGGGGAATTTTCTATCCTGTTTTGCAATAATATCAAGAATGGACTTGATTATACCAGGAGTTTCACACTCTCGTTGAAGATCTAGATTAACAGACTCAAGCATATTTCTTGAAGGTACAGCGAAATTTATGTTAGATTGCTGTGGATCAAACTCACCTCTCAGGTTATCATCTGTTGTTAGTTGCCCTTGGTTCTTGAGGCCACTCATAAATCGAATAAAGCGCCTTTGAATAACCTTAGGCCAGTTTTCCAAAATAGTTTAACTTTCTGGCAGTACCTCATTGCACATGTATTCTCTTGGGAAAACCACCTAATAACATCCAGAAACAGCAGATATGCAAGGTTATTCGTGTGAAAACAAGACTGACCTATCAATCGGATAATGCAATTCCATTCTTTTAAATGTCCTGACTTGCTAACTTCAGACAGGAAAGTGGGTAAATGTGCACATATTTGTTTTAAAGATTCTATCTCCTCCTCAGAAAGGAGTTTATTGTCAACAAATACACATAGTTGATCAGTCTGAGTATATGCATGTGTTTTATTGTTTTGTGTTTGATGTGTTGTTGCCTTGTTCTCTAGAATAACTGATGTGGAGTTACAGGATTCTGCATCAGTCTTACGACGTTTAAGAGGGATAGTATCTAAAGGTGACTGCAGTGTTTTTTCTTTGATTTTGGGGAAGTGAATGCTTTGATATTCAACCCTTCCAGATATTTCACACAGATGTTGTTTCCTTATTGATAACTGTTTAATACAATGCTTCTGGTTAGTGTGCTTCAAAATATCGTGGAAGGTATCTTGTTTCTCTATGCAATAATAACACTGGTACATTGTGCATTATGAAGCCTGAAAAGAAAAGAAAAAAATACGACCATTATTTAACGTTTTATAAACATTATGAGATAGTCATAGTGGTCCTTTGTGTAAATTGTATCAAACCAGTCGATTAAATCAGTTACTTTTGTGGTATGTTCTCAAAGTACAATATATTGATCCGTACACCAAAATACACGAAGTCAGCAACACTCCGTACACCCTTAAATCAACACTCCGTACACCGCATTCACTGAGATGGAACCGATGTTTATGGATCCTATCATAAAGATTACGAAATTGACAAGCACAAAATTTTACAAGCATGTATACTAATTATTCTCGTTAATATGTACATACAAATTTGTATTTAATATTAAATGCATTAATAATTAAACTGAATAATGTAACACTGGGGTTTGCAGAAAATTATGACCCCCAGCTGATTCTCGTGTGCCGTTCTTTAAATACAATAAACCGATTAGATTTTTGAAAAATGCTGTAAGACACTAATAGACTGAACTTGAAGTAGGTGATAATATTTTTTCAAGATTTATTGATTTAAGGCCACAATTGGAGAAAATAATCACCTACCTCGCTCATTTTGAAGCGCACTCCACTGTAAAAGTCACGTGACCGATCACCAACAGACGACGTCCTCGAGTACACATTACACCCAGTGGTAATGGACATGGTTTATTACTGTAAATAGTTCTGTAAAACTATTGATTAAGTAGACTTTTCCATCTAAAACCATAGAACTGACCAATTACGTAGTCCCAAAGAAAAGAAAATTATCACTTGGGTATCGTGGGTTGTCGTTTTTGCTCCATCGTAGCATATCAATAGCCCTAATGGTGTACATTTTTCCTTTGGATTATTTAACAGAGAAAAATAATATAACCCCATTTTGTTCCGTTAATGCAACTTGAAATATATTTAGTTAAATAGTTTATTATATTATTTATTATTTTACAAGTCAGGTTGATCAAAGAGAAGTGCCTTGTCGAAAATTACTGATTTTGTTTACATTGTACATACAGGAGATGGTCAGGAGCTGACGTCACTTCGCCCCAAGCTATCCCACCGGATGTCACAAAAACGAAACAAAATGGCTGCCCCCAGTTAGCAGGAATAATCATGTTTTTTTATTAACTCTAAAATTATGCGTTTTTCATTTGCTAAAGTGTCAGTATGTGTTGGTGGTCCGGGTATGCATCTTTCCAACACATAAGGCTCTTGTTTGAGTTGACCCTACCTTTAAGACTAAGCTAAAAGTTTGTCTCGGGTGAATTTTAAAAATAATTTTAAGAATATTTTTACACTCAAGAGTATTTTTAACATGTTAAGAATTTTTTTAGAATTTTCTTTATAAATTCTAAGAATCTTTATAAATACCGGCCCAGAAAGGAATGAGTTTGGAACAGGAAATTACTTCGCCAACATGGCTGCTTCTGTTGAGGAAGTGGCTGCTGCAGCAATCATGATACTTGAATCGGAATAAGACGACAATGATGATGCAGGGCGACCAACCTAATGGAAATATTTTTCCGGGATTTTCTGATATATCAAGAATTAAATACAACTGTTTTTAATTGTATTTAAGAGGTCTGTTATAATCATAAACATATGTCTTTGTATGCCATTTAGCAGGGCGCAAAAGGACTGCGTAAGGAAGATCACGTTGGCTAATTAAATAGCCTCGCGTCGTGACGTCACTTAACAACAGCGTCAGTTTCAAATAATTTCGTACAGGTAAGACACAATTGTTATTTTTAATTTTAACGTTAATTGGTCATGCCGGTTAAAGTTTCAGTTTTGGGTCACAGTTATGTCCGTAGGCTTGGGGAAGTCGTCAATAGGAGGAATTCTGGTTGGAAAAACCTCAGGTTGGACGAATCTGAAGTTTTATTAAAATTTGTCGGGAAAGGTAGCGGCCGTGTGAACGATTTAATTCAGGGTCAGTTCCGTGAACATTTGAAATCATTCAAGCCCAGTGTGGTTGTGTTACAAATAGTAGGTAACGATATAGATAGAACTGAGGTCGTACCAACAAAAATAGCACAGCATGTAATTTCAATTGCAGAATGGCTTCTGTTAGGATGTTCTGTACGGCATGTTTGCATTATGCAGTTGTTGCCTAGATTAGAAACTCGGTTTCTGCCCACGTCAGTTTACAATCAAAAGGTCAGAGAGGTTAACCAAAGCATCAAGTCATTGGTAGCTGATATTGCTAATGTGACCTATCATAAACACAGAGGTTTAAAGGAAAGTCCGGTAGATATATTTTGCCGCGACGGAGTTCACCGGAACGCTTTGCACGGGATCCCTAAGTATTTGAGGAGCGTACGTGGGGCGGTGATTTCAACATACCGTACTGTCGGCAGGTGTGCCAGTAAGTAAATAAATACATAAATAAAAATAAAGAGGATAATATAAAAATAAATAAAAAGGATAATATATAAAAATAAATAAATAATAATAATAATAATAATAATAATAATAATATTAATAAAAAATAATAATAAATAAATAAATTTAAAAAAAAACCACACAAAAAAACGGCTTCATTGGTGTTTCCAGATATTTATTGGTATGTTTCCAGATATTTAGTGGATCACATGTGGGCTTTTGTGAGCTTCATTGGTGTGTTTCCAGATATTTAATGGATCACATGTGGGCTTTTGTGAGCTTCATTGGTGTGTTTCCAGATATATAGTGGATGACATGTGGGCTTTTGTGAGCTTCATTGGTGTGTTTCCTGATATTTAATGGATCACATGTGGGCTTTTGTGAGCTTCATTGGTGTGTTTCCAGATATTTAGTGGATCACATGTGGGCTTTTGTGAGCTTCATTGGTGTGTTTCCAGATATTTAGTGGATCACATGTGGGCTTTTGTGAGCTTCATTGGTGTGTTTCCAGATATTTAGTGGATCACATGTGGGCTTTTGCGAGACACATGTAGTGATTAGTGTTAATTAATTGGCTTCAGTAAGCTTAACAGTGGTTGTTAAAATTATTTTTGTCTTAACATGCATTATGTACAAATGGGCCAGTGAGATAACAACGTATTCATATAGTTAATGCATGTAAAAATTGTGTATCATAGATACTTGGCAACTATGTTATGGTTTAATGAACTTTTCTCTTTTTTTGAGCATAATGCCACCGCAAAGCAAACGAAAATCGGCCGTGGGAAACAAGTCTCTAGCAAGACCAAAAAGGCGGCGGTCTGCAAGGGGACCAGCAACCGTTGAGGAGACTGTGGAGCCATCCACATCACAGATGTCTGAGACAACAACAACGGGTCCAGATGTGTCGGGGCAATCCACATCACAGATGTCTGAGACAACAACAACGGGTCCCGGTGTGTCGGCAATTGCTGCTGAGGTAATACGCCAATTGAAGGAAGAGGGTTTGGTCCTGCGACAAGCTCCGTCAGCAACAGGAACCAGCCCAGCTGCTGCTAAAGATGTTAGATCGGGGCCGCGTTTCGGGGAAGTAATTTCTACCGCACCAGCGCCCAGTACGTCACAGGAACAGCCGACATTTATCACTGGTGCCATAGAGCAACTGACAAGTACGGCAGCACTGGGTCGTGATGATTATTCAATTAATGGTTTGGATGGTAGCATCTCCCGCCCGCTTGATATAAATGTTGACGTTCGTCACAAAGAAAAAATTTGGTCTGACCAGTTTGTTGATTTTGGTCAGCTTTTGCAAAATCGACCCATTGATGAGTTTGACATTTCTTTTCAAACGAATACTTTTTCGTTGATCCCGAAATCAAGACCAGTACCTATTCGGTCTATGGATGTTTGGAATTCGGCATTCCAAATATATGTCACAATCGTAGTGAAGACCAGGCCGGATTTGGCAGTTTCTTTGATGAAATATGCAAATATCGTCCAACGGATTGCCAAGAAGGCGGGAGATCAGGCTGCCATAACTTATGATGTTAATTTTAGGAAGTGGAGACAAGCTTCTCCCGAATTACTACCTTTTGATGTGCCAAATAATGAGCTATTCCTCGAGGCCATGGCAACTGGACATTCAGTGCCACCCACGAAGGTTCAGTTCAAGCCATATATTAGTGTAGGTCAGAATAAATTTTGTTTTGCCTTTCAGAGGAATGGGGTATGCAATAGAAACAACTGCTGGTTCAAGCATGTCTGCAAAGCCTGTGGTGGACCCCATTCCTTTCGAAAATGCTCAAAATTCGATAAAGCAAATTACACCAATACCGCAGCACCTCATAATTCAGCAGCAAACCATAAAACAGGATCCAGTCAGCAGAGTAACGTCCGTTAAATTTGACTATTTGCGTCCCTTCTTAAAAGGATATGATTCAGAATTAGTACAGTTTTTAGAAGCAGGATTTAAGAATGGCTTTTCATTGTGTTATAATGGACCTCGGGCATATAGGTCTAGTCCAAATTTAAAATCTGCTATAGAAATGCCAGGTGTTTTGATGAAAAACATTAACAAAGAAATAGAGTTGGATAGGATTGTAGGACCCTTTAACACACACCCTTTTGCCAACTTACAAATTTCACCTTTAGGGCTAGTTCCCAGAGAAAAAGAACCAGGGGAGTATAGGGTTATTCATCACCTGTCCTATCCTTTAGGGTCTTCAATTAACGACGGGATTTCTGATGAACATAAATCAGTACAATATGAAACTTTGGATAAGGCCATATTTCAAATTAACCAACTGGGACAAGGGGCGTTGATGGCAAAGACTGATATAGAGTCTGCTTTTAGAATTATTCCGATAAGCCCATCAGATTATGAACTCTTAGGTATGGAAATAGCAGGGTTATATTACTATGATAGATGTCTACCCATGGGTTGTTCCATTTCGTGCCAATTATTTGAAAAGTTCAGCTCTACTTTACATTGGATAATGGAAAACTATTTTCAGGCCAGGTTCGTAGTTCATGTTTTAGATGATTTTTTATTTATGGGTCTCCCCGTAGAAAAAGATTGTTAAAATGCATTGCAAAATTTCTTAGATCTATGCCAACATGTCGGAATTAAAATAAAGCAAGAGAAAACTGTTGAGCCCACTACATGTATTACGTTCTTGGGGATTCAGTTAGACACTGACTTGATGGTAGCCAGATTACCGGTAGACAAAATCGAAAAAATAAAAACATCACTACAGGCATTCCTAGGCAGGGAAAAAGTGACACTTAAAGAATTACAGTCATTGATAGGTTTATTAAACTTCGCATGCAGAGTGATAGTACCTGGCAGAACATTTCTGCGGCGATTGATTAATCTAACTTGTAAGATTTACAATCCAGGTCACCATATTCAGCTATCCAAAGAGGCGAAATTAGATTTGAAGGTGTGGACAATGTTCATTGAACATTTCAATGGGACTACTATGTTTTTGCCAAATAGTTGGGAGTCGTCAGAACAACTACAAATGTATACAGACGCTAGTAATGTGGGGTATGGCGCCATATTTGGCAAACATTGGTTATATGGTCAGTGGGATGAACATATGTTGCAACACCATATTAACATCAAGGAATTATTTCCAATTGTTCTAGCTTTCACTTGTTCACTGGGGACAGCAACTGGGTAATAAATCAGTTTTGTTCTTTTCTGATAATAATACAGTGGTAGCTATAATAAATAAACAAACATCGCCCAATACCGTAATGATGGGTCTTGTCAGGAGATTGGTATTAGCAGCCTTGAGATTCAATATTAATTTTAGAGCCAAACATATACCAGGAAAACTAAATGTACTGGCTGATTACCTGTCTCGTTTACAGGTGGCATACTTTCACCAAGCAGCCCCACAGATGGACAGAATTCCAACCACAGTTCCGCAGCAGTTATTGCGCATTTAAACGAGACAGTCCTTCGACTCATTGATGCAGCACTAACTGATAAGTCTAAACAGTTATATCGTAGAGCATTCAGTTTGCTACAACAATTCATACACACAACGTTGTATATGCAGTGCTCCATGCCAATTAGTGTATATACAGTGGCATTATTCAGTGCCCACATGGTGGACATTGGCTTTGCTAGTTCAACCATTACAACTTATATGTCAGCTATAGGATATATACATAAGTTGGGGGCCTTTAAAGATCCCACACAGTTTTTCATTATTCGGAAAATGCTAGCAGGATTAAAGAAAATAAATAAAAGACAAGATTTCAGGCGCCCACTGACAAAACATATATTGTATCAAATTATAAATGCTCTGGATGAAGTTTGTCCAACAAGATACAACAAACTTATGTTTCATTCAATGTTTTTACTTGCTTTTCATGCATTTTTGCGCATTGGGGAAATCACCTACAGTGGAACCAGTAGGAATATTCTACAGACAAAGAATGTGCAATTCTTCAAAAAGGGTTTGCAAAATCCTTCCAGAGTGGAGATACGTTTTCACTCTTTCAAGGGTCATTATCACACTGCCCCAATTACCCTATCTCTTAATGCTCAAGCGATAAAGGAATTTTGCCCAGTACATACTTTATACAGGTATCTACATCTTCGAGGTTCTTCTCCGGGTTGTATTTTTGTATTCCCGGGAGGATCTACGGTTTCTTACAGATATTTTGCAATATATTGAAAAATGCATTGCTTGCAGCAGGATATAGGTCCGAACATTACAAAAGTCACAGTTTTAGAATAGGTGCTGCTAGCACCGCTGCTAGTCAAGGGGTATCAGAGGCAGAGATACAAGCTATGGGCAGGTGGAATTCTAACGCGTTTAAGCGATACATTAGAATCCCATCTTTCGAATTATGGTGAATTACAGTTTACACTACTATCATACAGGCAGTGGCATCGGATGCATGGCATTCTTGTGGCTTACTGTATGGAAATCCTACTTTTACTGGTTGAATGCATGGGATTTTCTTACTTTAATAGCTAAAACTAACTTACTGCGTCGAATGCATGGCATTCTCGTAGCTTCTTACATAAAAATAAAAATGTGTTGATAAAACATGCATTCTCACACCTCAGTACAAAAAACTGCGTCGGATGCATGGCATTCTCGTAGATTATTGTAAAAGGGAACGTGTGTATTTAAAGGTTCTTGTGAATCAACCCTAGATTGTATCTACTTACTATTATTAATAGCTTTAATAAACCCAGTGCTGTCGTGGATCATTGTATCATATTTTTATTCTGATGGGTGTTTCGATTCAGGTTAGGCTGATATGGCCTTTTAAGTCAGTCAAACTGCTGTGGTTGGTGGTTTCTAGTTTCAGCTATTGACGGCTGGCAGTAGCTTATCTAGCAAGGTGGCGGATTTCCCCCACCTACAACAGTGCTTTTCGCATTTATTATGTAATGTTACTATGCCATTTCACTTTCCTGAACACCTACTTTTGTCAGGTGTTTACTATTACATAATGTGATGTGATGTTATAATTTTATGTCGTTTTTAATAAAACGGCCATTTCAATCTAACCTGGTTTACTGGTTGTTTTTACCTAATGTTCTACAGTTCAGTTAGTTTTATTACAAGTAGCTTGTAATTTATCTATAATCCGGACTTCGTAAATCAACAATTAAATACAACTGTTTTTAATTGTATTTAAGAGGTCGGTTATAATCATAAACATATGTCTTTGTATGCCATTTAGCAGGGCGCAAAAGGACTGCGTAAGGAAGATCACGTTGGCTAATTAAATAGCCTCGCGTCGTGACGTCACTTAACAACAGCGTCAGTTTCAAATAATTTCGTACAGGTAAGACGCAATTGTTATTTTTAATTTCCCACCACCTTCCCCGTGTCTTGCCACCATTATGAAAATGATATCTTGTTAAGAACGATTAATAACAATGGCTTCTAATTTATGTTATATATTGACATATGTTTTTGATTTGTTTATAATTAACACACGGGATATCTTGTACATCAGATGTTTAATGTAACACATTTTTGTTATATACATTAAATGTTTTCATATTGATACGTTCAAGTACAATTGACATTTCTTCATATACTTTTATGTAGAGTTAACAGATGGGCGGATTTCCCCCACCTACAACAGTGCTTTTCGCATTTATTATGTAATGTTACTATGTCATTTCACTTTCCTGAACACCTACTTTTGTCAGGTGTTTACTATTACATAATGTGATGTGATGTTATAATTTTATGTCGTTTTTAATAAAACGGCCATTTCAATCTAACCTGGTTTACTGGTTGTTTTTACCTAATGTTCTACAGTTCAGTTAGTTTTATTACAAGTAGCTTGTAATTTATCTGATATAATCCGGACTTCGTAAATTAATTTTTATGCACGCGAACGCCCTTTTCAAAACAATAATTTAAAGCGCGCGAAAATGTCATTTTCATAAAAGTATTTTTAAACAGTGTGTAAAATGTCATGTTTGACATATATTTCCAAAATGACAATACAAATAAGTATATCATTATTTATATGTGAATTGGAACTTCCTCATAAAAAGACCCCCCCACACACACACACACACACACACACACCAAAAATCATCAACGAGTGCACACACACACAAAAAAACTTTATTAGCAAATATTATATTACAGACTCCCACCTACAGATTAGCAATAAAGTAGCAAACAAACTTGAGACCAATGTTATTTTTATATAGGTACATTGCCACATATGCACTATTTCATCATATACATGTCGTGGGGTCGAAATGATTTGTGGCAAACTGGTTCGGGGACGAAATGTCTGCTACCCACATTAAGACTGGCTGCCGTTTTCCATTAGGCTTACATTACTGTTACCGTAACATTTTGGGGGAGCCAGTGCACAGTAAAACAAATCGCGTTATTATTTAACTATTTAACTTTCTTGAATAAAATAATATCGGTAGGATATTAATCATCTTCATAAATCAAGGCTAATATTCGTTCCTCGTATTCAGCCTTGATACATGTAGTCAAGATTACTGATATCCACTACTACCGCCCTCTATTGGAAGAAAATTTGTAACACCGATTATGTCCCTTACACGATGACATCGCTGACCAATCACAGCATCGGTAACATGTGACAATCTTTAACATATCGTGACAAACACGACACGTTTCCACGGACGCTGACGCTGCCATCTTTGTTTACAATAACATGGGAATCTATAAGGAGCGTTGCGATTCGTTGCAATCAGATCTCATCGCATCCAATGAAATTTAAGCATTTTGTGGTACGATTTCTTGACATGTCGTATCAAGGCTGAATACAAAGAACGAATATTAGCCTTGATTTATGAAGATGGATATTAATGTGATGGATGTGTCATATAATAGATTAGTGGTGGCCAAATATTATTTAGTCAAATGTTGCATGTGAAAGCCAATGGAAAGAAAAGAAATGTCGGTTCGTTTTTTTGTTTGTTTTTTTTGCTTTGTACGATTGTAGCGTTCTGTGATATTCTATGATTTGATATTTATAATATCTTTGAATACATAAACTATTCGAATATTAAAAATAAGAAAGAAAATTTTCATATATGGCTTCAGTTTACTCGACATTTTCATTGGTCGGCTGCTGACAATAAACACGCCCGCGGCCTTGGTAATGGCACAAAACTAGACAAAACGGAGCTCAGGTTGAAATGAGTGATAAAGATATTTAATTCTAAGAATGTAAAATGTAATAAGAATTAGTTGCTTAGAAAAAACAATTCGAGTGAATTTGAAAACAATTCCGGATATTTGGCATCAATTCCGGAATTCGAGTACGTTATGAAAATTCCGGAAAGTTGATCGGCCTGATGATGATAGTCCATCACTGACCATGTTGACTATGCTACAATGTTTGAAATAATAAATTTTATATATTTTGTATAAACCGTAATTAGCCAACATTTGTTATTCGGTGCCGCACCTGTCACAGGTTTAGTACGAGTGCCTAACCTATTGTTATTAGCAATTAGGAAGGAAGGACATTATTTAACGACGCACTTAACACATTTTATTTACGGTTATATGGCGTCAAACATATGGTTAAGAACCACACAGATATTGAGTGAGGAAACCCGTTGTCGCCACTTCATGTACTACTCTTTGTGATTAGCAGCAAGGGATCTTTTATATGCACACCCCATAGACAAGATAGCACATACCACGGCCTTTGATGTACAAGTCGTGGTTATCTGGCTGGACCATTGCGCCGCCCTGATACTTTAAAACTAATAATATTTTTGATTCAGACATCCCTAGCCCCTCTTCCTGCTCTGCCTCCTGAGTAGTAGTAGTAGTAGTAGTATATTATTGTTATTATTATTAAGTGCTTTACACACTGTACGCGAGCGATTGTTGGCGCGAATTTCGCCGCGAATTCCGCGTTGACGCTAGCTACAAGTACATGCGCACTGCTCGCGAACCCCCCCCCCCCCCCCCAAAAAAAAATCGTGCGAATTTTCAGCAGTCGGTGACAATACTCGCCGTTTCGTGAAGCAGTTTCTGCTGAACAACGATTAGCAATAACTGAGGTATTGTATGCATAAATTTATTAATTTCATAAATAGAAAAAATAGACAATAACTTAAAATATTCTATCCCCATGTTGTAAAAGAAAGAAAGCTGTTTTATTTAACGCAAGGGTCTTTTATATGCACCATCCCATAGACAGGATAGTACATACCACGGCCTTTGTTACACCAGTTGTGAAGTTGTAGTTGCAGCTGCTTTTATCATAAAGCTCTGCATGTTCTTGGATGGCTATTATCAGTTCTTCCTTTTTATTTTCTTTGGTTGACGTAGTTCATCAAGATAAACGTCTCCGGCACGATATTTATTATTGTGATGTTTATTGCTGTGCCGTAACGTTTATCCATTGGATCGAATTTTCCATTTGCAATCACGATTTAATAAAATCAGGCATATGTGCTTTATTTAAGAGCCTCAACACGTACAACAACATATTTTAATAAATTTTAGACAAAAATATTAAGTACAATACCTTTGGTAACCTTTCCAGGATTAGATGTTTGAAGATGACACATTTAAACATTTGAAAGCTATTTTTATCCTGGCACATCGAAAATGCGGAATGAAAATTTTGCGGAACGAGATTTATTCGTATCAAGCATTTTACGTACACCCAGTAAAAAGAAATATTGCGGAACTGAATGGAATTGATTATTAAATTTATTTATTTTGTTATTTTTGTTTCTACATATGTGCTTTGTGTGGGTTGCATTATATGCATTGTTAATAATATTATCACATTAAAGTTTTGGGGTGTATTATTCTTTTTTATTATTATTAAAAAATAATGATTGTTAGTACAGGTCATTACTTATTTTAAGGCCTTCATTTATTTACTTTTTCCAAAATTATTATTCCTTTAGTAATTGTTTTTAAATATTATTATTACAGGCCATTGCTTACATGTGTTTCAAAGGTTTTTTTCTTTTTTTTTTCTCTTCTTTTTTCTTTTAATTTCATTTTTTTTTTTTAGCTATAATTACTGGTCATTAGTTATTTTAGGAGTTTTATTCAGTTAAATTTAATTGTTATTATTAATTTATTATCAATTAATTGATTTTTAAACAATATTATTCATTAATTAAGTTTATTTATTTATTATTATAAAACGTGATATTCCATTAAATATCGTGGAATAAACTCGTGAACCCGAGACGAATAATAATAAAAATAATCCGATTCCACCAACAGTTTTCAATCACATTTTAAATATGCTCACAATGGCCGGCGGGAATATTCGAGATTTTGTTCGTAACTGAAAATTGGATTAATGCAGGATTACTATTTGGACAAACTGTCTATTTATGCGTAAAACGTGACTCGGGAAGTTTTCTTTATACAGTAAGTGTTTATATTTATTGGTACATCTCATATTTCGCCACGAAATAATTAATTCCATGGTTGTATCGATTCCGCCTGAAATCTGGGCGGAAACTGCACGCTTGTTTTTGCTGTTCAAGTTGTAAACATCGGGTCCAATAAATGTCAAAATGTAAAAAAACGGACCGTAGATGTTTACCTTGGTGAACTATGGTTGACGGTGCCATTTTTTTTAACCACGTGCTTCTTGATCGGGAACAGGAAATGACGTTGCAGGCGAATTATCAACGCGTACGAAAAAACAATAGGATTCATTCTATTTTTTAAATTCACTCGCCTAAGTATTCGCTCGCTCTCCATTCGTACGCGTGCAGTGTGCATTCACAGTATAATTTTTGTTTGTTCTATATTTTTCACTCGCTCGCCTGTCTAATACACTCGCGAATTCGCGTATAGTGTGTAACGGCCTTTAGTAGTAGTAGTAGTAGTAGTAGTAGTAGTAGTAGTAGTAGTAGTATTAGTAGAAGTAGTATAGTAGCAGTAGTAGTAGTAGTTGTTTAGTCGCGCCATTTGGATTTTCTATAAGCAAAGAATTTGTTTAAGTTCACAGCACAGAAGTGCAGTTGTGATAGTGTTACTTTGTTAACCAGTCCATACATGTTCTACTATGTAATTGTTATTGTTTTTGTACCCGCTCCTTGTGAGTGTTATGTACAATGAATTGAAATCATTAAATTTTCTTTGCGTCTATACACTTTACGGCAATCTGATTGGTCCAGAGGGGCTTACTTTTTTTCGTTCATATTTCATGAACTGAAAAACATTAAGCCACGCCTACTACCCCCCCCCCCCCCCCCCCCCCCTGAATCGCACTACTTTTGTTCAACAAGCCGGATTATTCAGGCAACGATATTTAGATATTTTGAAGAAAAAACACGTGAAAGCTAAAAATTCAATTTTAAAAAAGTATATGATAAATAGACCTCTTTCACATTCCACTGCACATGTACCCGTTGCGGGGTAACTCGAGGACGCAAACCGCGAACTCACGCGAGATCTCGCAAAAATAGACCTGGGGGGCATAGACACTGGAAGGCCACGTAATAGGAATGTGAATATCTCCATGATTTTTTACCGGCCTCGGTGGCGTCGTGGCAGGCCATCGGTCTACAGGCTGGTAGGTACTGGGTTCGGATCCCAGTCGAGGCATGGGATTTTTAATCCAGATACCGACTCCAAACCCTGAGTGAGTGCTCCGCAAGGCTCAATGGGTAGGTGTAAACCACTTGCACCGACCAGTGATCCATAACTGGTTCAACAAAGGCCATGGTTTGTGCTATCCTGCCTGTGGGAAGCGCAAATAAAAGATCCCTTGCTGCCTGTCGTAAAAAGAGTAGCCTATGTGGCGACAGCGGGTTTCCTCTAAAAACAGTGTCAGAATGACCATATGTTTGACGTCCAATAGCCGATGATAAGATAAAAAAATCAATGTGCTCTAGTGGCGTCGTTAAATAAAACAAACTTTACTTTTTTTTTATCTCCATGATTAATTATTCTATCAGTAGGGAACCCGAAAATTCTGTCGACATCCAACAAGACATATTGGAGACATTTATGAATTAATGCTTATCACGAAATAAAAAATATTTTGTTGTTAACGCCCGACAAACCTTCGGTTCGGATTCGTACGCAATAAATATCGGATATGGGCTGAAATAATATTAATGTGTGCGCGCGTGTATCTATGCAGATATTTATTGTATTTGACATAATTTAAATATTTATAAAGCATTATACAGATGAATACATTCAGGATTCTTGTCAGGATTTCTTTTCACAAAGTTATTTGGTATTTGGAATAAAATTAAATGATACATAATATGGAAGTTGAGCTATGGTATATAAAACATTAGAATCAGGCCCGTAGGAACGATATCTGGGGGAGGGGAGGGGGCACAATAGGTAGTGGAGGGACACAGTCTAGTTGGTGGGGGGGGGGGGGCAAAAGCCATATTTTAAACCGGGTTTATAACAGTAGGGCTATAGTGCCCCCAACTTCTCGGTTGCTACCGACCTGAGAATGGTCAGAAATGTGACTGTATTGCATATACAGCTATTTAAATTCGAAGCAAGATTATTTAACCTAAGAAAGATGTAAGTTTTATTTATACAGGATCCTAAAGAGAGCAAGCTTGTAAGACCAATGATAAACAAAACAGGAGACCGGCGGATTGTAAATGAAAAGGCCGTTTAGGGTGCCTTTCCAATGGTCCGGTTTTACCCGCGCGGCTATTTCTGCCGCTAAGCGGTAAAAATCAAATGCGTTGATTTGCATTGACGTCTTTCCATTGATACGGGTGCTAACGGTGCGGCCAAAAAAAGTCGATCATGTATCGATTTTTTGCCAGCCGTGCGGCTCGAACCGCATGGGGAATCCATAAAATGGCGTCATTTTGGGGGTATTACCCATGATTACCCATGATTTTTAGCATTCTTCGTGCAATGGGCGAGTAGAGTTCACACATAAGCAAATTGAAAGTGTAACTGACTTGGCAATCGAAAACCCGGTATTTATTACCAATCCTTAAGTGAATATAAGTACCAAATCTGAACTAACAATTGCTGGACGAAGATCGCAAGAAAATTCAACGTCCAAGACATGTCAGGTGCAATAATAATAATATTAATATTAATAATTTAATATTATGCTACTATTATACACGCATATCAATGGAAAGTTGATAAACACAACCATCATAATGAATTAAAATAGTATTAGGTTCACTAAACTACAATAATATTGGGTTCACAAAAACTACGTCTACACAGTATCGGTGACGGATCCGGAAATTTTGCAATGTTTCAATTTTTGTCAATTTAAAAATTATTTATTAAAAAAAGGTGATTAAACAGGACCGTATCTAGGTTTTTTTGTTGGGGAAGGGGGGGGGGGGCAACTAAGTAGTTAATAGTCTAAAACTCCTTAAAGGGTTAAGAAGATAATTTTCTTTTAGTTTCTATGCTTTCCGGATTTTTTCTGGTGGGGGGAGAGAGGCAACTGCCCCTTGCCCCCCCCCCCCCCCACACACACACACCAGCTACGACCCTGTTAAAGCGAATCCGGATCCCCATATCTCCCTCCTGAATCATGTGAACACCCTTTATCCTCGTTTAATTATTTTAAAAAAACCCGTACCGGTACAATAATAACATGAAATGAGTTCAAATAACTGATGTGCATGCTCACCAACTTCTTACTAACAATAATGTTTACCTTGTTCACTTTAGTAACAAAGAATAAAAATACCTTTTTAGCAAGAATCAGTGTTATTTTAGGAGGTAAACTATTGTGTTTTTTAAAGTAATTTTTACGATACGGTGGGTTACCCATCCTGCCTACGGACCTGTGGTGGCAGTAAAACATAATCGGTTTCTCATTATTTTATGTTCCCAATATATATGTGTCCTTTTAAATGTGTTAGCTCTCGTATCTAATAGTCCGTCTCATCCTCCTACAAAAATTTTGGAGTTTTTTTTTTTTTTGTTGGGTGGGTTTTTTTTGGGTTTTTTTTTGGGGGGGGGGGTGTCTTGTTGTTGGGTTTTTTGGTAATTAATTTCAGTTTGGTTTGATGGAAGAAGAAAAGTAGCCTTAAAGTTTTTGGAATAGGCCTATAATAAACACCAAAAAAACAACAACTATTTTAGGGTCAAATTTAGAAAACAATCGGCTCAGAAATAAATAATATGTAGTAAATTACATAGTATGGGTTGGTAGCGTTCCCAGTGGGAAGTTCCTAAGTAATAGTTCAGATCTCGATTTGATCAAATGTTGGTTTTTTCTGCAGAAGTTTCATTAGTAATAGATCTTCCTCATTTAACAATGACATGTTTCAATTTGCATATGGCAGCGTAATTAATTAATTAATGACGTCACATGGAAGAAACCGTGTCGTAAATACGCCTCAGTGGAAATGTGCTAGCCGCGCGGGTAGAACCGCTACGCGGCTAGCCGTGCGGCAATAACAGCACTAATGGAAAGGCAGCCTTATTCAAAACGACAGTTAGTTACATGACATGTAAATATGTAACACAGAGTATACAAAACATGTTTATCCTCCAACCTTTGTGATGAGTAAAGAATGGTCTTAGGTGGGGTTCAGAACAAACGTATGTTTATACTCCAATCTTTGTGACGAGTAAAGAATGGACTTAGGTGGGGTTCGGAACAAACGTATGTTTATACTCCAATCTTTGTGATGAGTAAAGAATGGTCTTAGGTGGGGTTCAGAACAAACGCCTACCCACAATTAAATTGCATATACATATTATTACTTTCAGACATAATATAACATGGTTAAAACAATATTGCAAACACATAGTTACATTCATACATAGATTAACATGTTTAAAAACAATGCATAAATGACCATCACTGTACATGTACATCACAAACTTACAT
>NW_024533994.1:0-27523 GCF_016097555.1 Gigantopelta aegis | reverse complement strand
GTTATGGTTGGGACATATTTCGTTATGGTTGGGACATGTAGATTTCGGCATGCTCTACGAATAATATCTTGAGAAAGCTGAGTCTCTGAAATAAAAAGATGGTAACATGCATTAAGGAAAGCTAAGAAATTAAAATGAACACATATAGGCACATAATATTGCATGCAGGAGGAATAATGCAGATTGGAAACTGTACTGTTATGGTTGGGAAACATTTAGCAGGTGCAATTTAGGATACGAGTGCAAGTGTTATGTACAGAAGATGGTTAGTAATGTTGGGTAATTGTAGTCTATGACCAGTATTATCCAATAAAGCCTTTTTTCTTTATTATATCTTCTCAATTCTCAAGTACCGATCCATAAATGTTAGAAATAAGCAATTTAGTGAATTTTGGCTTCATTTGACCATTTTAACTGAAAATACTGTCACAATATCCCTTTATAGCTGTTGTCATGGTAACGACACATTTGTTCAAGTTAGGTATGTGTTTTATATCGTGAATGTTTGTATTCTATTGCTTTATAAAGGAAAACACTAATGTTGATAATAATCTCTTATAAATAATAAGTGTGTCACGCAAAAATAGTGATATTTGGTGCAGTCTTGAAGATGTTTATGTTGATAATTCTGCTAGTTGTTGACCGATTCTTCTGAAATTTGAAACATGTTTAGTCTGTAGGTTTTGGATGTAGATAATATCAAGAAAAATAATATATTTCCATCACTCATATTTTTATCACTGCCCCAATACTGGCTTCAAGTATTATTCCTCTTGTTTGCACCAGGCCTTAAACATTCATCGATTCATTCATTCATGATGCACGAAATCACGATTTTGACAAAATATCCCTCCAACTATGTGTTGTGCAGAGATACGGACCTGGCTGCGATAACTATTTTGTCATACATATTTAAAAATATCTATCGAATACACCTTAAAACATACAGTTTAAAGTACATCTTACTCTATGTGTTATCATAAAATGTTATGTATCTACAACATTTTAATATTTAATACCATACCATGTGTGCAGTAAAACAGGTCATTGTTATTTTAAATTTGACCGTCAGGAATTAAATACAAAATAATAGAACTAACAATTATAGAAAAATAGCACAACATAGTCACTAACAATTTTGTTTAGGTTTTTTAAAGTTAAATAAGATTTAAATATGTGTATCATTGTTTCATAAAACGTACGTTCAATTTCTTGAATCAAAAGGGCAAAGCCTGCTCTAGTTAATAAAAGTATGCAGTAAAGAGAGATTGTAGTGTGCACATTTACCAGTTGTCTGTTCACAGCGGGCCCCGGTGTATTCACGGGTACACTGACATTGACAGTTGCCATCCTGCAGTTGTGATATCAGGGTACCATTGTTATAGCACACAACTTCTGACGGATCGCAATCTGAATAAATAGGAACATCTTCATTAGGGACGGTCCATAAAAATCGATGTGCTTCACAATCCGAACAATGTTCGGAAGGGGGGGGGGGGGGGGGGTAAAAGCCATGTTCGGATTGCTTTTCAGGTAAAACATCGCTCCATCGAAGGTCAATGTTTCGTACACATTATATTAATGTTTGTATGTTAGGATTAGGGGAGGGGGTCAAACCCAATCCTAACATTGTTAGGATTATGAAAACCATTGACATTTATGGACCGTCCCTTATTAATGCGTTATATCTTCTACGGCAGTATATTGAGTTTACACTAAAAGCAAACAAAACACATTTGCGGTGATGTTGTATGTTGAGAATACAACATTGCTAAATATGTGACAGTTTTAAAACAGAAGGTATTTTGTTATTATTAGTAGTGGTGCTAATGCAAGCCAAATCTTACAAGGTTAAACACGTTAAAGGGACATTCCTGAATTTGCTGCATTGTAAGATGTTTCCGACTAATAACATATTTCTACGATTAAACTTACATATTGAATATATTGTCGTGTTTAAAATATCAGTGTCTGCATATTCAATGTGTTTCTGGTCATCTTAATATTTGTAAGAAGACCAAACTGGATCTTGTCTTCAAATAATTTCGTACGTACGAAAAAAAATATATCAGGAAACAAAATGAAATTTAACCTGATACAAATATTAGAATGATCAGAAACACGCTTAATATACAGCTGCTAATATTTTGTGCAAAAAAAAAAAATTGATATGTAATTACAATCGTTAAAGAGTCTCTGTTAGTCCATAACATGTTATAAATTGCAGCCAACTCAGGAATGTCCCTTTAAATGGATCATACATAGATACTTGTTTTGAAGACAGTATTACCTTCACAGTGAGGTCCAGTAAGACCTGCTGGACAATCACAGCACTGACCAGTGTCCGTCTCAAACTGCCGCAGTTTACCGGTGTTCTGGCATTCTGTCTTTTCTGCCGAACAAGCTGAAAACAATCAAATATATACAATATTCAGCTAGATGGTGTTGAAACATGTACAGCCAGATGTTTGTGCAAGAATTTGTCAGCCATTTCCACCATGGGAAATTTCATTGTGACGAACGTACACATTGGACGACTACAATACTAAATCGGAAAAGTTAATAATAACTTCATTTAATCACTAATTAGATTTTTATATTAGGCCACTTAAAACTATATTTGTCTAAACCGAAATTGTGTAATGATAGTCCAAAGGCGTGTGATGGACGTACGTGCAGAATTAGTGAAAAGCCGGTGTCATCGACATATTGTCAAAATTCTGTGAATCGTTAGTACTCACACAATTAATTCCCATTTCTACATACAGTCTGGACAACAAGCAAAAACTTCACTGCAAATTCAAAATTTAACTGGACCTAACTAATGCATGGTAAATATACTCTGTCAAAAAAGAAACGCATAGGTGATAGGGAAAGAAGAAAAGTGTTCGATTTTACAAAATATCGTTTTGTTGTACACTGTCGTTGAATGACCATGTTTGTTAATGTTCCTGGAATGGGACAGGATGCCCAAATGCACCCTAAAACAAATTTAACGCACCTTCTGACATGTTGTGCGACAATTGCAGGAAATCTGTGTGAAATGGTCAGATTCTGGCGAATGCACGTGAAACTCGGGGGAAAGATTGGGGTAGTGATGGGTATTTAAAGCTGCAATGCTCGCAATGATGCCTCATTTCCATTTCGACGTAGACGAGTTACAAGATGCCAAGACTAAGCCTGCCGAATCGAAACATTGCAATAGGCCGCCTTCAGTTAGGTGAATCGCAGTCAGCAGTCGCACGCCATATGAACGTCCATCAGAGCACCGTTTCATGTCTCTGGAACAGGTACCAGCAGTTTCACTCAGCTGAAGACCGGCCCAGAAGTGGAAGACCTCGCATAACAACTGCAGCACAAGATCGCTACATCCGGGTTCCGCACTTGCGTCACCGAACTGCCACAGCAACGAACACTGCTGGACGCATACCTGGTTTGAGAAAGGTGTCTGCACAAACCATTCGGAACCGACTTCGAGAAGCTGGTTTACGGGCTAGGAGACCCCGTCCTGCGACGTCAACATCGACATTTACGTGTTCACTGGTGCACGGCGGTACAGGGGTGGAACTTGGGAAATTGGCGGCGAGTATCGTCACGTTTCCTTCTACAGCGACGTGATGGACCACAACGTGTTTACAGACGCCGCAATGAACGTTTTACCAACAACTGCGTCGCCCAAGTTGACATATTCGTAGGAGGGAGTGTTGTGATGTGGGGAGCCATCTCCTACACCGGCAGAAGTGAACTTGTGTTCGTACAAGGCAACCTGACAGCTGTACGCTACCGGGATGAAATTCTTTGACGTCACATGCTTCCCATTTTAGATCGACAGAGAGAACTCTTTCAGCAGTATCCCTACCCCCTAAAATAAACACTTTTAGGGCATTTCGTCAAATGACCATATCTCCTGAAGTATGTGTCACAAAAAGTTAATCTTTGTGTCTATAAATATGTTTTAACCCCAAATAATTGACTGGTATCATTACTGTGATTGTTTGGAATTGACCTAATTGGTATAATTTCAAGATGGCGTCCAAAATGGCCGCAGAATACTGAATGAGACATAACTTCGCAAATAGAAAAACATTCCAAGTGACACCTAAAAAAAGAGAGTCAAATACACAAATTCTGCACCCCTCCTCCTCCCTACCATATCCCAGATAATAATTAAAAACCCCATCCAATCAAAAAGTCCACATTAATAAAGAATGAAGTTCAATCATTAAAAACATCAGCCCTATACGTTGTGTTTAATATAGTAAAAATGAACCTTTCATGAAGTATCGTCATTTATCATTGATAACTGTCCTAAATACTACTATTTGAAGATTACTTCATTATTAGTGCAAAAGTTTCAAACATGCCAAAATACTGCAGAACTCAAGCTAATCTTATCAGACAATTACATTGTTTACAGGAATTGAGTGATGTTTTCTTACACGCAACATTTGACCTCAGCCATCCTGCAAGGGCAAATTGACCTGATACAATTATGGCATGGGCATATGACTGACCAAATAACCGTGAGGGTTTTCTACGATGTTGCAGGCATTAGTTGACCTTGGTTGTGCTCATAGCCACAATCTTGTGGTTTCAGTGATCCAACAGTTTCAGAGCATGCATGGTGGTGTGGGCGTTATAGAATGCACGCTGGATATGAGGCACGATTCTGTACCTGGTCGAAGGCAGGTTGTCGAGAGAGCTGCCTTTATTGAAATCGAAAATCTCTGCATGGAGGTCACAGACATTTGTGGTATAACATTTGTGGTATCTCAGCACCTTCACCAAATAATACTCGGCATTGCTAATCATGACTGTAGAGAGGGTTGAATATATCCCAAAGTTTTTGATACACTTCTCCAGTTCTGCTTTCAAAGCTGCCTTCTTCGTACCAACTTTGCTGGTGATGTCACATCCTGTAAAGCTGTACAAAGCTGGGAATACTGTACAGTGCTGATGACCCAGGATGTTGACCAGAATAGGAAGGGACACACACCTACCGAGTGGAATGTCCCACTCCAGTTCGTACCCACAGCTCCTTACGTTCGTGTTGCAGCAATACGGGGATGTGGTAGAGCAAATCCAAGTTGACAGATTCGGTGGAGGCAGTGTCATGATGTGGGGAGCCATCTCATACACCGGCAGAAATGAACTTGTGTTCGTACAAGGCAACCTGACAGCTGTACGATATCGGGATGAAATTCTTCGCCGTCACATGCTTCCCATTTTGGATCGCCAGAGAGAACTCTTTCAGCAGGACAATTCCAGGCCGCATACGGCACGTGTAACAATGGATTTCCTACCGAATAAGAACATTAATGTGCTGCCAGGGCATCAAGATCGCCAGATCTCAACCCCATTGAACATCTATGTGACGAAATGGACAGACGTGTACGCCAGCGTGACCCGGAGCCTCAGACGCTTCCGCAATTGTCACATGCACTGCAGGAAGAATGGGCTAGGATTCCACGTGCCCGGATTCAGAGACTTATTCAGTTTATGCCAAGGAGATGTCGCGCAGTGATTGCTGCTGCTGGTGGCCACACAAGGTACTGATTTCAGCGCCCTCGTGCGACGCTATTTGGTCATGAAAATGCCTCCACTGCCGCCAGTCCATAGCAAGAACATTGTCACATACTCTTGTCACATTTGACTGTGATACGATCATAAATAACGAAATTATGCCACTTTGTATTAAAGGAGATAATTCCATGAATATTATGAGTATATTATTACGGACGTACAATAATTTCTGTGGAGGATGTACATGTCCGATTTCAATGAATTAATTTTAAAATAAAGTGAATACAGGTCCACCCAAAACCCCATAATATACTTTAATGGTGAAATAGAATAATACTCGAGGGAAAAAAAAATAACGATGATAAAAGTTTTAATAATTAATTATTGGCAAATGGATATCAAACATTTGGTAATTCTAACAAAATCTTCAGAAGATATTTGTTATATTTTCTCACAGGCATGTCAGCATCTTTAATATACATCGTGTGGTACTGGTTGGAATGGGGGAATAAGGGTCGCTGGTGGGGGGTCTAGTTCTATGACTTCAGAACATCAGCCGAGCGCTCAAGTTGATCATTATTTTCATGC
Source organism: Gigantopelta aegis (assembly GCF_016097555.1). NCBI lineage: Eukaryota > Metazoa > Mollusca > Gastropoda > Neomphalida > Peltospiridae > Gigantopelta > Gigantopelta aegis. The sequence continues at coordinate 21,412 of NW_024533994.1, read as the reverse complement.
TATTATTTGTACACCTGTTCACTTTTTTATAGTTTTATCTGTTTTCGTAAATCCTCTTTTATTTAGAAAAAAGAAAAAAGAAAAACAAACTTCTTTTTTGTCTTACTTGCATGTAACTACACAAATTTACAATGCTGAAACATGTGCAAAAAAACTGCCGATCAGAACTGCCAGTGCTAGAGGCCTAGGGTTTGAATGGGACCAAACTGAGGTGTTTGATTAGAAAAGCTAACTGGAATATGCACCTGATTCCCTAAGTATTTTATAGTCTACCTTTATCACCAGTAACCATTAGCTATATTTAAAACATTCTCAACCCCACCATCAATTTTATATATTGTAAACTATTTTGGGATAAGTCTGAATTTTGAAAATAACTTTGTACGGTTTTGGTATTGTCATCTGATGAATCTTATGAACGTTTCGATGAGACAATGCCTTCTCAGTGTTTATTACGAATTGTTTCAATGGGACTGTTTGGAATGTTTTTATCTATATAATGTATGTTAACAGAAATCTAACATTATAATTTCGATCCTGCTCCCCAGGCCAACGTCACGATTTTGTTCAGTAGGCTAGACAGAAACACGGCTTATTATAGCTTCATTAGAGACCATGTACAAATATGTCCCCATCAACACAATAAATATTTGTATCTCTTACCTAAATTGTTCAATACTGGGATAGGTTTAGGTAAATGTCCTTTTAGTGTATTTATCCGAACATGAAATACGTAATTTTTCCTAAAATATTTTTTTCTTGCATATATACATTTTTAAACATATTTAAATACATCATGCTGAGGTGCATCTTTGTGCCAAATATGAACAATATACACCTCGGTATTAACATATGGGTTCTGTTTTTGCCTCCGGGTTACTTTCGGTATCTTTTTTCGTGCTGGTGTGTCGTTAAACATTCATTCATTCATTCTTTCGGGATCTGGACTAGAAATAGCCTGACTCGCATTTTTAGTTGCTTTTTAAAAAAACATACCATCCACTTCACACTTGTAGTGATGATCGTAGTCTTTGGTTAAAACATTATCGCTGCAGATTCTACCCTATACGGTCCTTTCCTGTGGGCTACGATTGTCAATTTTTTTTTACAAGATAGCCTCGCGATGTAAACACTGACAGTGTAGGTCTATGTCCTGTTCCCTGTATTGGTAATTCGTGAATGAATGAATGAATGCATGCATGTTTAACGACAAGCCAACACGAAAAATACATTGGCTATTGGGTCAAAGTGATGTTCAATATCAATATAAAAATTCAACAGGTAAATAAAAACACAGTGTAAAGGACTGTGCAAAAATACAAGAATCACAGATAGATACAATTAAAATGTTGAATAAAAGTCAGTATCTCGAAGAAATTTTAATAAAAGTTCTGGATGGAATCAAAATGATTCCATCACATTTCTCTGACCAAATATACCTTTTCGAGTTTCTTTCAAATACTTACACTCCACCAAAATGTGACGCACCGTCAGAGTACACTGATGTACCGAAATGCATCAAGACAAAGCCTAAGGCCCTGGTTGAGTAAGTAAGACATGCATGCTGACCCATACACAATGCATCCATAATCAATTTTTGATCTATACAAACGGAGCATAACTTTTCGGTCTCCTTTCCATTCTGTATTACCAATAACTTTTAAAATATTGAGAGCTTTCAAGCCCTTCTTTTTAACATATCTAAGATGGGGCACAAAAGATAGCTTCCTGTCAAATATAACCCCCAGAAATTTGGTCTCCTCTACAACTGGAATTGGATTTTTGTCCAAAAACAATTGTGGATCTAAGTAGAGACCTCTTTTCTCGCAGATATGCATACAAATAGTTTTTGCCTTTGAGAATCGAAAACAATTGTCAGTTGCCCATTGATGAAGTTTATTCAAAGAAAGCTGCACTTACGTTCAATGATACTCATATTGGACGATCTATAGGAAATCTGAAAATCATCGACATATAACGAATCATCCACACCAGGTGTTAAACACTGGATGATGCTATTAATTTTCACAGAAAATAAAGTTACAGACAGGATACTACCTTGAGGCACTCGCATCTCCTGTGGGTGAATGTCAGACAAAGTCGACACCACCCGGACTTTAAAAGGTCTATCTTTTAAAAATTGAGAAATAAAAACATTATGTCGACCTCTTAGGCTCATGCCATGGAGGTCGTTTAAATTCCATACTTCCACGTGGTATCGTAAGCTTTCTCCAAAAAAAAAAACCCCACTGAAACCAAGTGCTGATTATGGATGAAATGCCTGTTTCATATGAAAAATTAATGGACTGCTTTTCAGCTTTAGTCCTCACAGATGTAAAAGCATCTGTACTGAAAGCAGAAGATGAATTATGAGAAAAGTTGACTGCCAATGCATTGGCAATGTCACGATGCGACGTGGCATCCGTGTCATTGACAGACAAATGATGAACTGTATTACTGGATTCTTTACCTTTGATTTTACGGATCCTATTCCAGACAGATTTTTTTTTTATTTTTTATTAAAAGACTTAATTCATCAAAATTGGGCCTCATCAGGGGGACGTATGGGATTAATCTTTGTTTTTTTTACTTCGACCACGAGTGAATTTGAGGCAAATCATCCACTCATCACCCACGTCCATAGCCAAAGGATCAAATGAATTACTTATCGGTACAGAATGCATCTAAAAAAAATTCAGACGTCCCGAAGAGCACTCCTTACTAGATCTTTTTCCTTTTCCTGACTGAGGATGACTACTAGGGCCTGGCACCATAGCAGTCGACCTACCTGATGGATTCTATAAATCCAGAGACACTTGTGTAATTTGTGTAGACGTGTTTGGTGTTTGTAAAGCTTCCTGTTGCTACTGCGAAACATCGTTGTGTTTCTGGGCTGCCTGACCAGCCTGTTTAGCAGCTTTTTCTATATCAGAAAGCTTTCGATATTTAGCCTCATCATATCGCCAAGTGATGTCAGTATTAGTTGAAATATTTCTTGCAGAAACCTTGACTGCCATAGCATATGATTTACCTGCTACGACAGGTGTTTCTGTTTCCACAAGTTTTCTAGCCTCAGGAAATGGCAAGTTTTTGTCAACTTTAATCGAGAATATGCAAAATGCTTTCCCTTACAGTTTATACAAATGTCATTACTACACGTTTTGCTGTCATCACATGTCAGCTTGTTTCGACATGCAGTTTGACCATGACCAGACTTCTGACATTTAAAACAGCATACGGAATTAGGTATAAACGGTACAACAGATATACTGAGATATCCGGCTTTAACTGATTGAGGAAGGACTGGCTTATTAAAGGTTAAGATCAAAGTATTCGTTGCAATAAACTCTTTGTTCCGAAGAATCTTAATCCTTTTCACCGACGTCACACCCTGCGATGATACGTTTTCTGTTATTTCAGCTTCAGTGACTCCTTCCAGATCTCTTGACCGGATTACCGCCTTCGATTAATTGAGGGAGGCGTGAGGTGATACTTTTGTTGGCACATTACACAATGAGATAGACTTAAGAAGACATGATGAATGCCTCTCAGTCAAACATTCTACTAGTAACGAATCGCATTTCAGTTTTTTTAAGAGACTTTGGCATGCCAGCCAAACCGACAAGCCCCTTCTGAATAGCAAATGGAGATAATTTGTTCAAGGCCCAATCAACAGACGAACTGATGACCAGGAACCTCGGCCAGGATTCAGAAGTAACAACTTTTGATTTCTTCAGAATATGAAGAATCCGCAACCTCGGTGTGGACCCTTTTCAGGGTCCCATCTGAAGTTTGAGAGTTGTTTTTACCCATAATGTAGAGTCATGAATTCATCAACCATGCCCCCACCCATCACAGAGTCCAACAAGGGGACATGGAGCTGTGGATAACCACCAGATAATCATGACAGAGATACATGGTTAATATACTCAGGCAATAAAAAACAAAAGAAATCACCTTATTGACCCTAGCCACCGCCCCAAGAGCAACAAATGCACATGGTCATTCAAGGATGGTTATTCTTGGCAAATATAATAAAACATGTGTGTTTGCTCTAGAGATTGGCATGACCATTCGATTGATCAGGTCGGGCCTCCCTGACCACCCGTCTGGCTGAAATCCAGGCCAAAGTGGTGTGTTGCCAGAAAACATATCCGCAGATATGCCCTCAACTCAACCACCAGGATCCCATCATCCAGCATTACGGGATGCACCTCACGGCCAACAAGGTGCCCCAAAAGGGGAGTTGTACCGTATTAGCCATTCCCATAGAGAATGTTTCAAACCTGCACCACGGTGAGGTTACATTACTTGCAGGGGTGGTAATTCGTGAATGCTAGTACTTCCCATCATTCTACACCTTTCACAGAAATGTTTGTGCATCCATACTCGACGCAATTATTTATTCTCATAGAATATTTCAAACAGTATTCATATATCGGTATTACAAAAAAAAATGTAATGGTTTCGTACACTGATTTTTCGTATTCTGGCTGCACGTTTTGGCTTGGGGCCGAACATGCACCCGGAGCAGGTACGTCTCCAAAGCCAGTCAAACCCTGGAGTGACGTCACACGTCAATACGTAACTGGGTGTGTAGCTTCGTGTGTTTTTTCCAGAGAGAGCTAAACATGCGATAGATTATTACGAATATATAAAAAAACGGCCTGCCAGTTCTTTTTGAAATTTTGTAGGATTCATATACATTGTAAACGTTATATATAGGTACCAAAAGATAGCAACATGCGTATTTCATGACTGTGGCACTTTAGAAAAATACTTTATAAACGTTTGTGACGGACGTACAACGCTAATGAGGTCATGTAAGGAAGGCCTGTACACCCCCAAACATATAATCAAAAAATTATTTATAATATTTCATGCATACCTGTTTAATTCAATTTTTGTTTTAAACATAACAATAATAATATTGCCTTTAAAAAATGAAATTTAAATGTTTGGTCTGTTTTGTGACTTTCATCATCCTTCTGGGTACCCCATGTTTCCATTCAAATATTTAACAATGAAATATATATATTTTTTTTAAAAAGCTTTATAGATTATTAAACCTCAATGTTATAGCTTTAAACAATACCAATTATTCAAGTTTAAACCAATATTCATAAATTGAGTATGAGGTTGACCTTTTGATAGAATTGCTGTAATGCCGATGTCTATTTCTCATTGATTTAAAATTAATTTTAACATTAATGTTAATCGGGATTTTCCATTATTTGGACATTTTTTGTTATTTGATTATTTTTATCATAAGACATTCATTGTTTTTTAAAATTCATTTGTTGCCATACAAAATTAGTATTTTTTCAAATATACTCTTAAAATATGTGATAAACTATACTTTCAGTTTAATTTGTAATTTGTTTTCTGTTGGTATTATTTTTAGTCTTAATTTATATCGTGTGTAAACAAAAAAACAATTAAAAATACCCTTTGACTTGTGTACAATATGTATGTCATTTATATTTTTGAAGTTAGAATAAACTTCATGGGTATATATTATAGCAAACCCATCCACCCAAACCATATCAGAATAGTTGCAGTTCATGCATTACAACATTAACAAGTAGTATTGATCATAAAGCAACAACATATTTATTTGTATTAGACTGTGTTCAATCCCATGGACTGACCTGTGCAATCTTGCTCGTCTGATCCATCAGAACAATCAGGTGTTTGGTCACACTTCCAGTGTTGAGGAATACACCGTCCACCTGGACACTCAAATTCAGTGGATGTGCACATCTCATCTGTGGAATCTGTGTACAACACAGAACATTGGTTTTAATATTCAGGTAATCAATGATAGTATGCCCATAGAATACGTTACATGGAAAACTCCAATGCAAATCGCATGATGCTCACACTCATTATTAATATATTATCAACATTTGGATAACTTTTCTTTCTTTTTTTTTCTTTTTTTTTGCTGCTTTTTTTTCTAAAACTTTATTACCCCCAGATCACTGGCAATGTCAAGGTTGGGGTGCCTTGAATCATCGTCTTACAATATACAACAATAATAAAAGTATAACATGATTATGTGTACCTGTATAACGGTATGGTAACGGTTTTATATTTCATATTATGTATATAAACAATATATGATATGTATGGGAGTTATATGCATATACTGCACAACCGTATTCATATACATACATAGACATACATACAGACATACATACGCATTTTAAAATGATCTGAGGGTCAAGAATGATAGGTGAAACGAGCTTGCATTGGAGGGGGGGGGGGGGGGGGGGGGGGGGGGGGGGCAGAGAGGAAGGGGAAAAAAGAACATAAAGAAAGGTTTATCAACAACCAAAAGGTTTTGTTGTTGTTTTTAACTGTTTTACGTGTGTGTCTAATGTAGTAAGCACAACACGTTTTTTAACGAAGAAGAAGAAGAGGAAGAGCATAACAATTTAAAAAAAAAAAAAAAAAAAAAAATTAAGACTTATCATAGGGGGACAGAAAAATGGAGAGGAAGGATAAACATGACGAAAGAATAGTTTCTATCCAAATGATGGGTGTATCAAAGGTGTAAGATACGTATACTAGAACTTGTGTTATTTGTAAGTACAATGGGTTTGAAAACAATAACAAGAGGAATAGAGAAATAACGCCTTTAAATGACTAAAGTTGTAAATTAGACCATTTACTTTTGAAATGGTCTTCTTTTTCTGACAATATGAATCTTTCAATATTTCTGTGATACATTATTATATTTACAACTTCAATAAAATTTAGAGAATGATTTGTATATTTACAACTATAAATGTACCGTTTCACTATTAAAATTAAATGATTTAATAAACTACGTAAGAATTGACCGCAATTATTTTTTGGTTCATGCAAGTATGAACCGAAAACACGATGTGCACACTGTATGATCCTGCGTAGGGGTCATACAAAAGTGTGCATATCGGTTTTTTTTCGGTTCATACTTGCATGAACCAAAAAATAACTGCGGTCAAATCTTATAATTAAATTTATATGCATACTTTAACAATACATAACTGAATTGATTTTGTTTAGCTTTAAATACGCCTGTAGTATGCTTTGTATAAACTCCATTGATACTTATTATGTCGCGTAAGAATGCGAACGTTCATTCACTATTATTTGAATCAGGTGATTTGTTTTTGTAAATGACGCCATTTCCTCTAGCTGCTGTGCATTTTTACGGATCTTTTAGTTATATTGGAAGGAATTGTCCTTTTGGTGTTTAGTTTATATTTTATGAAAGTGAATGAAGCGAACGTGTCTAACATTTATGCTGTCGGTGGAACCGTTTAATTTTCGCCAACAGCTGTTGAACATCGACGTGGCTTAATTTTTTTGGATTCATCGAGATAAGCACCTCTGGACCAATCAGATTGCCGTAAAGTGTATAGACGCAAATAAAATTTTATTATTTAAGTGTGGACCTCCAAGTAGTATAACATATATCTAAATTCAAGGTAGTACCTGTTTTGATCTCAAACCAATTTTTAAAGTTTACCCACGACTGTCTTGTGTGATAACAAGTGAAGAATAAATGTTCTAACGATTCCGCTTCATTCGAACAAAAAGTATGCCACATTTATTCAGGTAAGTATTCGTGGTTAATATACGGTGTATAAGTTTGAACTGAGACTTTTGCGTCTTAGTGTCGATGGTGGTTTTTCGTATAAGTTCAAAGCATTGTAATAACATGGTTTCGGTGATTTTGGTGTTGAGTTTTTGGGACCATTTGTGACAGATGTTTTCTAAGGAACATTGAATACGTGTAATATAGCTATTGTATATAATTTTGTTATCATCAGTGTTTAGTATTTTTGTTATTAATGGATCAATTTCAGCTATTTCCATCTTTAATCTATGACTTTTTATTCTACACAGCCAATATTTTGGAATATAATTAATTAGTCTAAAATATAATAAATAATTGCCATTTAGGTTGAAATGTTGTACCGAAATAAATCGTTTAACTTCACCATTTGCAGTACGTACGCATTTTATTTGTTTCAAGCCTTGATTGTGCCAATGTAAAAACAGTTTTATATGTTAGGCGGAATAAAATTGCGAAACGATTCATTTATAAATTGGTTTACACTTTCAATTTCGTTTTGTCTAATTAGTGCATAAGTATTAATTACATTTTTCCAAAATGCATTTGAAATACATTTTGCGGTTTTAAGTAGTTGGCTTTTGTGAAAGCTGAAAATAGTTTCACTACCAAAGTCAGTTAATATAGTTTTTGTAAGACTCTGCCACAAACCATCTGATGTGAGTAGTGCGCTTTATCCATTTCACTTTTAGATATCTGCAGAATGACATGGCATCAATCATTTTAAGTCCACCATTTTTATAGTCATTCATAAGCATTGTTCTTTTAATTTTATCACGTTTACCATACCAGATAAATTTATAAAACATTGTATTTAATCTTTTGAAAAATGTTTTATCTGGATCAGGTAGGACTGTGAATAAGTGAATGAAAAATGGCAAAATCTGAGATTTTATTATAGTAATTTTACCGTTAATAGTTAGCGATCTATTTGACCATGTGAATAATAGTTTACGTGCTCTGGTCATTTGTTTTTAGAAATTAAGGAAAGGCATTTCATTGAGATTTGTAGAAAAAATTGACCAAGGTAGTGGTATGCAGCCGATCCACATAGCAACACACATGTCTAAATTAATTTTAAGACCAGAACATATTTGAAACTGTTTAATTATTTTAAATAATTATAATAAAGTTCTTTCTGATCCGTCTAAAGTGAAATTCGTATCATCTGCATATTGAAATATGCAATATTCGATGTTATTAATTTTTATACCTCTGATATATTCATTACGTTTTATTGCAAGAGAAAGTAGCTCGACACATACAATGAACAAGTACGGTGAAATCGGGTCCCCTTGTCTACATCCCCGTTTACACTTAAAGAAATTTGAAAGGTACTACAACTATCATTAAAAAACAATGTTACCCATTTTCTGAAAGATTGTCCAAAGTTAAATGTTTCTAATGTTTTGTCTATAAAATCCCAATCAACCGTATCAAATGCTTTTTCAAAATCTATTGTTAGCAATAAACCTGGGATTTTTTTTGTTTTACAATATTCCATAATATCATAAATAGTTCTAGTGGTTTCTCCAATAGAACGGCCTTTTAAAAAACCGGCTTGTGATTCGCTTATAATGTTTAATAGAACTGACTTCATTCTACTAGCGATAACATAAAAAAGCACAATAAAACAACAACAACAACAACACCCAACAACATCATTTTGATTACTATAAACTATTTAAAGAGATGACATTAAAATATGACCAATGATGTATCACCTATTTGTTTTCAGAAAATTAAACATATTCCGATTATATATAATTACATGCTCCCGTGCGTGTATGCATGGTGATGGATGGATGCATGGATGGGTGTGTGTTGATGAATGGGTTGGTGGAAGGATGGATGAATGAATGGGTGGATGGGACATGAGTGGGTGGATGCATGGAGAGATGAATAAATAATTGATGGATAGATGGATACAGATAAAAATGCCGAGAACTAGTTAATACCTTGACATTTTTCTATCAGGCATGTATCATCACGAACTGCAGGATCCGTTGTGTAACACCAGGGTGGTGAAGACGAGTTCATAAATCCTCGACAATAATTTGATGCACCAACTCTAGTTTTGTCTACAAGGTAGGCAGCATCACTTAGATATTTTGCGTGTGGTCTATGAGGTATATATTTATACCATTGCTGACATGTGATTCCTTTACGTGTCACTGACATCGTTCCAGCATACAGGACACCATAGACGGGATCCACTCTGTAGCAGGTCATGGCTATAGAATTAAAAACATGGAACACTATTAATAGAAAACCATTAGTATAGGCGAGAATATACAAGACGTGGTCATAATTGTGGTTTCATTATGCCATAATTTTATTTATGTAACAAAAGATTTTGGTGCTGGCACAAATTAAATTATGTGTAACCCTTTTTTTAATACATTAAATTTAAGTCATTATTTACATTGTCCTGACATGTTACACAAAACCAAAATGTGCTGGACCTGAAAACAGTTAATCTCTATTCATTCCAATTATTTATGAGATAATATCACTGTGCTTCATTGTTAAGTATCAAAGGATTTATCACACAATTTGGATTTGGGGACCAGACAAGGACAATTTGACTGTCCCAAAAAGTATGTTCTAAACAAATATAGTGTACTGCAGATTCTGATACAATTATTTCTGATTAACCTGCTGTTACCATTTTGGGAACACAGATTAGAATAGCAGGCAATAAAATATATGATCGAGTTGACTGCTGCGATCGATCAGGGACCGGGCCGTACTCGGGAAGGGTGGGTGTTCATTACTGCTAAAGAAGTATTACAAATTTCAATGGCATGAAATAATAATAAAATAAGAACAATAACATCATTTTCATCTGACGTTAGTAATATATTTGAAAATTATTTATAATCATGTTTAAATATAATAGAAGACACGGAATTAATATATTAACATAACCACCACACATGAGGCTAAGTGACGGCATATCTGTCGAGTTTTGTTATTGTGATAAATTCTGGTTGTCCATGACAGCGTACATCTACTGTCTGATTTATCACGAAAATTAACCAATGAGAAAAAGACTTATATGACAGTTGTATTATAATTCGTATTTGACTAACTTAGTTTTCCTGTTTATTTCCAATTAATTAGGTTCGAGTACACTGTCGTACATACACGTCTCATTACCTGGATAATAATTATTATATTTCGTTATATGCATAACACTATTATTTAGAGCCATCCTACTGGTCCAGCCGTAGAAAAGAAAGTGTTCATTTCTCAATAAAAATATCGTTGTCAGTGAACATGATATCTGATGACATCACTTTATTTTGCTACTTTTTATCATGGAACTTTGTTGTTTATGAAGCAAAACCAAATTCAAAATATTATTATTACTAAGTATGTTTGTTATTTTTTTTACGTCCACAGGGTTATGATCAAACAAAAATCATCCACAAACTTATGTGTGAACTGCTTCGCTGATTCCCCTGCCACTCCCCCCTGAATTCCGCGGCAAACTTTTTAAAATTCCGCGGTAAAATTTTATGAATTTTGCAGCAAATTCTGCAACATATAAAACTGAAAAATAACACTTAAAATTAAAACAAGATGTTCAAAATGTTACAGATTTATTTAAAATTCGTGAAAAAGGAGACGATTTATGTTTTAAGCAGACGGGTGCTTCTGGAAGATTGAATCATTAAAACTTGAAATGGAAACGATATGGAAAAAAAAACCTCCTGTTTTTACGCTTACGGGTTCTTTGTTAAATGTGATTTGTGATTAATAAATACTTAAATATTGTTGCTTAACATCACGATTCCAATAATCGATACTTATATGTTAATATAATTATTTTATATTAAATATAATGGAAGTGCTGAACCCTATTTCGTATATGTGAAATCTGTCAAAATGTAATTACAACCCGTCTTCGTCGGTTTCCGTAACCTACGCACCGAGCAACGATCGGAACATCTCGCCACAATCCATTGCGCTCTATCTTGCGAGAATTTCCGATTCAATGACAGAAACTAAAGGCTGGTTCCAAACGCAGATTACGCAGACTAGTAACTGAGAGGCGGTTACCAGTCCAGCCTGTAATAACTTAAAAGAAAAGAAACAAATGATTTATGTTTCTATTTATTACTGCATGGAAAGTAAACACTATTAAAATTCCATGTTTAATGTTACAATTCAGAAACATCAAACATTTTGCGGTGTTTAAGACAAATTCCACAGCCTAAAATTATGAATTCTGCGCGAAAAGTGATTTTCCGCGGACAAACAACTATTGTGCACGATGGTGCAAATTCTGCAAATTGTTCCGCTTCCGCGGAATTCAGGAGGGACTGCCCTGCGCGTACTGTAACCTCATCGTGGTGCAAGGGTGAAATACTCTCCTTGAGAATACAGTACAACTCCCCCTTTGGGGCACCTTATGAAAATGGATGATGGGATCCTGGTGATTGAGTTGGGGCATACCTGCGGGTATGACTTCAGGCAATACATCACTTTGGCCTGGAATTCATATAGACGGGTGGTCAGGGAGGCCCGACCTGATCAATCGGCTGGTCACGCCAAGCTCTAGAGCAAACAACTTTTGTTTTGTTCATTTTTACAATAACAAACATTGTTAATATACCGTTTGTATGTGTTGCTTTTGGGGTGGTGGCTAGGGTCAATTGGGTGATTTAATTTTGTTTCTTGCCCAAGTATATCAACCATGTATGCCTGGCATGAGTGTCTGCTGGTTATCCGCAGCATCATGTCCCCTTGTTGGATGGGGGGCACGGTCGATGAATACTTTATTCAATAATATGAATTAAAATAAACAACTACCTATAGATGCGACCTTGTAAAGGGTCCACACCGAAGTTTCGGATTCCTTATCATCTTGATGAGGAATCCACGTTAACTACAAATGTCAAGAAATCGAAAGTTCTTTCTGTGATTCTTGGCCAAGGTTCCTCGTCATCGAATCTTCTGATGATGGGGCTTTGCAACAGTTATCACCATTTGCAGTTCAAAAAGGAATTCGGGGATTAGCTGGTTAGCCACAAACTGTCCAGAAGAAAGAAACATTTTATTTAACGACGCACTTAACACATTTTATTTACGGTTATATGGCATCAGACATATGGTTAAGGACCACACAGATTTTGAGAGGAAACCCACTGTCGCCACTACATGGACTACTCCTTCTGATTAGGAGCAAGGGATCTTTTATTTGCGCTTCCCACAGGCAGGATAGTACAAACCATGGCCTTTGTTGAACCAGTTATGGATCACTGGTCGGTGCAAGTGGTTTACACCTACCCACTGAGTCTTGCAGAGCACTCACTCAGGGTTTGGAGTCGGTATCTGGATTACAAATCCCATGCCTCGACTGGGATCCGAACCCAGTACTACCAGCCTGTAGACCGATAGCCTAACCACGACGTCATCGAGGCCGGTCAAATTGTCAAGAAGTTGAGGAATGGATCGCTTTTGGTAGAATGTTCTACAGAGTGCCATTCCAGGTGCTCTTTGAAATCGAAGTCCCTGTGCAACATCTTAATTAAAGTCAGTGCACACGCGTCCCTTAACTCATCAAAGGGCGTCATTCGATCTCGAGGTCTGGAAGGAGTTAGTGAAGAAGAGATTTGTGAAAATCTCTCTTCACAAGGTGTCATGTCTGTGCGTCGAAATAACGAGTTTGTTTCTACCAATACTTTAATCATTACATTTAGCAAGCCCCTGCTTCCAGACTCTATCAAGGCTGGGTACTTAAAAATACCCGTTGTACCATGTGTCCCCAACCCTTTGCGGTGCTTTAAGTGCCAAAAATATGGCCATGGACAAACTACTTGCCATGGCAGTTTGACCACGATAGCAAGACATGTCAGCTTGACATGGTATGTACAAATTGCAAGGGTAAACATTGTGTGTAATCTCGCGAGTGCCCGAAATGGAAACTTGAAACAGATAAAGGTTAAAAAAACATCTGTCTTTTACCGAAGCTCGAAAGTTTGAGACCACGACTCCTGCTGTATCAGGAAAGTCCTACGCTGCAGCTGCAGAAGTTTCTACAACAAGCACTTTGGTTCAGACAGATCTTACCTGGCCAAATAACGCTGATCGATTTATAAAATGATCAGACACCGCAAAGCCACAAAAACAGGCAGCAAAAGCTGTTAACAAAGAAACAGCAAAGGCTACTCAGGTGTCTTCGGATTCTTTGAATCTGCCAAAAGGTACCAACATTGGACAACCAGGCCCCAGTAAATCTTCAAAAACAAAAAGTACCAAAACACACAAACATTACTTTTCGGGACTTTAAAAAAAATCTGAGTAGCAACTGCTGCCACTTTCAAATATTTATGAGGCTTTGGATGATTTGGAAGACATGGACATTTCTACACAATCAAGCAGACCACCTCCAAAGCCTAAGATAACACTCATACCACCGAATGGCAAATAAATTCCTACAGTGGAACTGCCGTGGGCTTAGGCCCAATTTTGATGAATTGAGTCTTTTAATTAAAAAAGATAGTCCTCTTGCAGTGTGTCTTCAGGAAACATTCTTGAAGGACACTGATCATATTTTTAAGAAACTGAAATTAGAGAATCTGTGGGTGTTTCCATTCTTGTTAATGAAAACATCCCTCAGAGTATTGTCACATTAAATACTCATTTACAAGCTGTGGCTGTAAAGGTCACGGCTTATAAGAGACTCTTACTCTTACTCGTAATCATTTTAATTTCAATCCTAGGGACCTTCATGATCTTCTTGACCAGCTCCCTACTCCCTTTATTATTATGGGATCTTTTAATGGTCACCACACTTTGTGGGCATGCGAGGATGTTAATATTAGAGGAACACAATTGGAAGACTAATTCGCAAAAATGATATAAATTTATGTAAAGATAAAATGCACACTTATTTTCATTCTGCAAGTGGATCTTTCACTTCACAGACTTAACTCTTTGTACTACAACATTTCTTGTTGATTTCTCCTGGAAGGTTGGTCCAGACCCTTGTGTTAGTGAACACTTTCCCGAATGATGGGCCTCCTTCATTTGAAAGGGTTCAAAGGTGGAGGTTGGCGAAGGCAAATGGGGTCAGTTTCAGCATCTGTGCAGCGCTTGACGGCAACCATTTGCCATTACTTATGTTGGTGATCCCATATCTTTGTTCACTTCCAACTTGACGGACATTGCAGATGAAACAATTCCTAATACGTCGGCAGTACCAAAGCGTTTCAATAAACCATGGTTTAATGCTATGTGCAAGGATGCATTCAAAGAGTGAAACAGGCTCCTTGAGAGCTTCAAACGTGATTAGACAGAGTAAGAAATCATCTTGGAGAACTTTTGTCTCCATGTTGAATTCACTTGTTTGTCAATGCCATGGATGTCACGTCTCTTCGTGACATTGACAATGCATTGGTAGACACATTTTCTCATAATTCATCTTCTGCTTTCAGTACAGATGCCTTTACATCTGTTAGAACTAAAGCTGAAAAGCAGTCCATTAATGTTTCATCTAAAAATGCTGAAGTATACAACAGGCATTTCTCTATGGTGGAATTGCAGGATGCTCTTTGTAGAGCCCATGATAATTCAGTAGGACTGGATGAAATTCATTATTAGTTATTAAAACATTTACCTGAATCAACATTCTGATTGGAGGAAAGCAATTATTATTCCTATTTCCAAACCTGGTAAGGATCCAACCAATCCTACTAGTTATCGGCTTATCACTTTGACAAGCTGCATTTGTAAAACCATGGAGCGAATGATCAATCGTAGACTTGTCTGGTATCTTGAATCTCACAAATTGCTTACTAACGTGCAATGTGGGTTCAGATCTAGACGTAGCACGGTTGATCATATTGTTAGATTTGAAACGTTTTGTAGGGAAGATTTCATCCATAATCAGACCTTGATTTGAGTGGGTGGTTTTATTTGGAGAAAGCTTATGATAGTACGTGGAAGAATGGGACCTTAAACGACCTCCATGACATGGACCTAAGAGGTCGACTTCCTGTTTTTATCTCTCAATTTTTAAAAGATAGATCTTTTAAAGTCCGGGTGGGGTCAACTTTGTCCAACATTCACCCACAGGAGATGTGTGTACCTCAAGGTAACATCCTGTCTGTAACTCATTTTCTGAGAAACTTAACAGCATCACCCATTGTTTAACACCTGGTGTGGATTGCTCGTTATATGTCGATGATTTTCAAATTTGCTATAGATCGTCCAATATGTGTATCACTGAACATACGTTGCAGCTTTGTTTAAATAGACTTCATCAATGGGCAACTGACAATGGCTTTCGATTCTCAAAGGCAAAACGGTTTGTATGCATATCTGCCAGAAAAGTTGTTTCCACTTAGATCCACAGTTGTTTTTGGACAAAAGCCCAGTTGTGGGGGAGGCTAAATTGCGTGGGGTTATATTTGACAGGAAGCTATCCTTTGTGCAATTTAAAAAAAAAAAAATCTATAAGTGTGATGTTCATATGTTGAGACATTAATAAACTATTAGTCGGTTGGCCGATGATGTTTCCCGTGTGACCATGAGAAATCTATCTACATTGTATGCTAAATACCTAAGCGGGATTGTCGCCGTTTAAAATGTTGATATTATATGCTTATGTGATTTTCTTTCATTTTATTTTTAAATAACTTGTCTTTATCATTTGTGTTTCTGCTTAGTCAACTTCACCGATGTCAGCCAAGCGTTCTCAATACAAGATTTAGGTAAGGCATTTTAACAATGTATGGAGAATCCTCGCCACATATCTGTGTTCCAAATCATTTATTTTTTTCTGATTTACAGGGACTTCACTATAATTATATTCTTAATACGAAACATTGATTGTAAGTGGGATATGATTGTTATGTAGAAATGTATTGTAGGGGAAAATCAAATGTATATTTTTCAGATAATATTTTGTTATGTCAGTAAAAAGTCAGTGGTCTGTGATGGTATGTGTTTAATGCTTTGTAGTTATTGGTGCCTTAGGCATTGTTGTGGCTCAGAACAGATACAACAGAAGCCACTTTTCTTCCTAGCTTACATCATATTAATTTTGTAGCTTTTTACTCATATATTAAGGGTTTGCAATAGTGCACATATTTAAACCCATTTATTCTTTGCTCTACGCATTAATTCAATTAACTTAAATATGGATATCATACATACGTGCACAAACAAGATCAATGTATGCCCATGTCCCATCGGCCAGGCACAACGAGTCTACAATTTGAAAGGTTCCAAGTATCTGTACGTGGAGATTTCTGCAGATGTACGAGGCTTTTCCTCCCATATAGGTGTGATCATAACTCAAAACCGTCAGTCCAGGTACAGATGGTGGTGGACCACAGTCAACATCTATATACAAAAACATTCATATGTGTTGATGATTTCAGAAATTAAAGTCAAAGAAGAAATGAAATTATTTCAAAAATGTACTCTTACCCAACATAAATGTATGAAAGACACTTCTGGTTGTCTTAAATTCGACTAAAAATAGATTGTCACAGATTAAATCGTTAAACAATGTTGCTGCTGTTGTTTTGCTAATAGTTTATCAAAATTAACTAACCTTTGCAAAGGTCAATGTTGCAACTTCCGATTATTCTAAAAGGGTGAGTGGTGTAGCACCAAGGTTTCGTGTTGCCGGGAAAAGCTCGACAGTAATTCACGGCAGCTTCAATGCTGTGATCAACGATGTAGTTTGCTGCATCTGATGTGTTTACAAACCCTCTGTGACCAAAGGTTGCAGTCCACAACTTACAAGAGTCCCCATTTTCAGTCTGTGACAAATTGCCGGCGTAAATAACTCCATATTCTGGATGCACGTTGTAACATGATGTTGCTACCAAAAAAATATGGAAACATTTTATGTCAGTGATATGAGAAAATAAAATACAGCAGTATATAATTAACAATACTGCTGAAAGATCACAAATTTGACCAAAATATTTTGTTGGAATAAATGTTACGTAATTTGATTTGAGCATGGCAATGCAATACTTCTCTCACATGCTAGAGGAGATATGATACGTGTTAGAGTTAACCCATTCTATAACCCAACTGTAGTGTAGTGCACAGCAATTGATATACGAAAGGTCAAGGAAGTAACGATATGGAAGATGTGTTTGTACGGAATTGTGGCAGTCCTCTACTCTATTCACCTGACAGTGATTCATACAAAGTTAAACGTTTGTTTTGTTTAACGACAACACTAGAGCACATTGATTTATTAATCATCGGCTATTGGATGTCAAACATTTAATAAGTCTGACATTTAGTCTTAGTGAGAAAGTGTTACATTTTTCCTTTAGTAGTAAGTGATTTTTAAAAGCACTTTCCCATAGACAGGGCAGCACATACCACGGCATTGGATATACCAAACGTGACGCGCTGGTTGGGACGGGGAAAACCAATCAGAGATTGGATCCACTGAGGTAATTCAAGTCTAAAATGTAAATACCTCAAGCAAGCATTCTACCAACGGAGCTAGAGCCGGTCCTCTCACAGAAACACTCACAATCTTGTGAAAACAGTCATTGGATTTTGTGTTATGCAGACACGATTTGGAATACGTTAATTATCAGGACGGAAGGAAGGAAATGTTTTATTTAACAACGCACTCATTACACTTTATTTACGATTATATGGCGTCGGACATGCAGATGTTAGTGGAAACCTGCTACTCTTTCCGATTAGCAGCTAGGGATCTTTTATATGCACCATCTCGCAGACAGGACAGTACATACACCAGTTGTAGTTCACTGGCTGGAACGAGAACTAGCCCAATGAGCCCACCGACAGGGATCGATCTTAAACCGATCGTGCTTGAAGCAAGCACTTTACCTCTAGGCTATGTCCTGGCCCTTAATGATCAGATTTCCAAACTTAAAATTAATTGCATCTTGTCTTATATTGTAACAGTCGTCATATATGTAACATTAAATGTTTTGGGGTTCTTTTTTATGATGGCACTTCCAATACAGCATTCCAGCCAACTACAATTACATATTGAATATCTTTACCTGTTCAGAATAGTAGGGTATATAATATATATATATATATATATATATATATATAAACCTGTCTAAACCGGCTTATGCTGGGGACCTAATAATTATCCGATTTAAACAGGATCCGGTGTTTAGAGGGTCCCGTTTTAGAAGTTAGAAATTCTGGGTCCACTACACTCGGCCGATTTTGACAGGATTCCGGTATGTTCAGGGTCCGGTTTACACAAGTTTCACTGTGTGTGTGTGTTTATATATATATATACAGTGGAACCTCGTTAGTCCGGACAGTATGGTTATTTTAAAAAACGTCCGGATTAGCGAATTTCCGGATTACTGAAATGTACGTGATGAGTAACCTCCCTTGATTCACAAACAAAATAAAAATGAAAAACCTTTATTTTTTGTCAGAACTATATACATGTGCCGTACGGCAAACGTCGTTTACATCAATGGTTCACAAAGTACTTCGTAATAGCTTGTTGTCTGATTGAACAGTTTGGTGCAAACGAGTTTTGCATTCTGAGAACGAGTTCCAAGTTTTTTTCATCACCCATCGTCTCAAAAAACCTTACGAGCGATTCAATGTTTGTCTTGGCTTCCTTTGCTGAAGGGGCTGGTACAGGAGCTGGCTCATTATCATCATCATCACTTGGATTATCTGCGTCTTTCGAATCACACACAATATCCAGAATGTCATCATCGGAAAGTGACTGGCCTGTCTCTTCCTGGCTGTCTGCGTCAACGTACTGCTCAGCCGTCAAAGCAGACGATTGGTCATTATCAGCACCAGACTCGTTATATGCGTTTAACAACTCACGTAACTCGGACAATGGCATGTCGTCATCTTCATCATCCTGCGCTTCAGTCTCCGAACTAGGTAAAATATCGACATGCGGTAACAGTTGCGGATCGTCGCACATGTCACATGTCACCTCACCCCATGCTTGCTTTACGAATCTTAATGCCTGTCGTAGATTGAGCACTTGTGGTTCGCCATCTTCAACACATTTGAGAAACAGCCTCACTAAATACGGTCGGTAGTGTGCCTTGAATGCTCGAATAATTCCCGCATCCATACTGTGGTATTCGGTGGTAAAAAATGCACTTTAACATTACTCAATGCCACATTCCCACAAGCATGGCTGGCCGCGTTGTCAACAAGAAGAATGACTTCGCGACCACGCGATTTCATTTGCCTGTCAAATGCTCTTATCCAATCACAAAAAAGGTCCGACGTCATCCACGCTTTCTTGTTGTTACGATATCGGACGTAAACTTCCGGGTTGAAATCATTACCAAAACAACGTGGTCTCCGAGCTTTCGCGATCACAAACGGCTTTATTTTTATATCACCAGTAGAATTTGCACAAAGTGCCACTGTTATCCTGTCCTTCGATCTTTTAACACCTTTCACAGGCTTTGAAGCTAACGTGTAGTTTGGTCCCAGCTTAAAAAACAGTCCGGTTTCGTCCATGTTGAAAACATCTTCTGGTGCATAATCGTTTAACACTTTCTTCAGTTCTTCTCTCCCACTAACCACTGCATTCTTGTCGGCACTTGCTGCTTCTCCTTCGTTCACGTATTTGGCAACATTGTGGCGAGACTTGAAACGTGACAGCCACCCGCGAGAGTAAGCAAAGTCAGTTACGTTCATCTGTTCTCCTAGACGTTTGGCCTTTTCAATCAACATTTGGTCATTGATTGCTCCATTCCGACTGGACATGTCACTTAGCCACAGGTAGAGAGCCTGTTCTAACTTCTGGTTCTTGGCATGTCGCGATCTAGAAAGTGACGATTCATCTTCAACTATATTAAGCCATTTTTCATTTTTCTTCAGAATGTCACCAATTGTTGATTTTCCTATTCCGTGGCCAAAACTATTAGCAAAATAATTTGACATGCCATCCAGACTCGCTTTTGGATTTTCCAATTTATACCGGCAGATTTCTCTCTTTTCGTGGGCAGTAATGTCATGACGTTTTCTTTTGTTTGGTTGACTCGACATAGTGACTGACAGCGAATTGTGTCATAATTGGCGTACATTTGTGTATATGTTCGGACCTGTTGACAACTGTTGCTCAAAATTGTATTAACTCACGAATCTGACATTTACTAAAGAATAGGGTATTTAATCTTTCATTTAGCGTTTCTGTAGATCAAGGAAATTATATTTAAAAAAACAACAAACTATTGTTAACACTCGCGCTAAATAAACACAGGTGAATGGTTAAATAAACTGCGATGTGAGACCCTGTGCAGCCATTTTATCTCTGTCGATTCCTTGAGCGTTAATTGGCGGATTACTTTTATGTTCAATCAGCGGCGACCGGTCAAACGAAGCAATTTGCCTTTACATTTGGTTCAGAATTATGACCGTCCGGTTCCGGGAGCTGAATATCCGGATTAACGAATAACTTTACTGGGTGGTCGTTTCGTTTTGTGATAAAACCGTCCGTAAGGTGAAGTTTTCGGAGTAATGGAGTCCAGACTAAGGAGGTTCCACTGTATATATATATATATATATATATATGAATTTGCCACAGATATATATATATATATATATATACACACACACACACACCTACACACACACACACACACACACACACACACACACACACACACTGTTTCTGGTTGTCCTGTATTTTAGAAAATAAATGAAGTTTGAGCTACTATAAACATCGGGACAATGAGAAATACACTGAATATACCGAAAATGGTATTCAAAGCAAGAAAACATACCTATGTGATTTAAATCATTCTGAGGCTA